>NW_026892949.1:62500-287500 GCF_033815535.1 Pezoporus flaviventris
CCAGGAGGGAAAGCATGTGCTGGGCATCTTCAGCACACAGTCAGCTTTGCAACGGTGTCACCATCATTGCTGTCGCTCCTCGCTTCCATACCTAAAGGTCCATTTGAATGCACCCTCTTCGGAGCTGGCTCTCGGCTGCCCAGCTGCACAGTGAGTAGAGCACGAACAGTTGCCGTCTGCTCCCACAATCGAAGAGCCAGGAGGGAAAGCGGGTGCTCTGAATGTGGTGAAAGCTTAGGGTTAGTGTTAGGCTTAGCGTTAGGGTTAGGGGTTAGGGTTAGGGGTTAGGGTTAGGGTTAGGGTTAGGGTTAGGGGTTAGGGTTAGGGTTAGGGTTATGGTGAGGAGCGACAGCAATGATGGTGACAGCGTTGCAAAGGTGACTGTGTGCTGAAGATGCGCAGCACATGCTTTCCCTCCTGGCTCTTCGACTGTGGGAGCACACGGCAACCGTTCGTGCTCTACTCACTGTGCTGCTGGGCAGCCGAGAGCAAGCTCCGAAGAGGGTGCATTCAAATGGACCTTTAGGTATGAAAGCGAGGAGCGACAGCAATGATGGTGACACCGTTGCAAAGCTGACTGTGTGCTGAAGATGCCCAGCACATGCTTTCCCTCCTGGCTCTTCGGATCTGGCAGCAGACGGCAACCGTTCGTGCTCTACTCACTGTGCTGCTCGGCAGCCGCGAGAAAGCTCCGAAGAGGGTGCATTCAAATGGACCTTTAGGTATGAAAGCGAGGAGCGACAGCAATGATGGTGACACCGTTGCAAAGCTGAATGTGTGCTGAAGATGCCCAGCACATGCTTTCCCTCCCGGCTCTTCGGATCTGGGAGCAGAAGCCAGAAGTTCGTGCACTAATCGCTGTGCTACTGGGCAGCTGAGAAGCAGCTTTGGAGAGGTTGCATTCAAATGTACTTTTAGGTATGAAACCGAGGAGTGAGAGCAATAATGATGACAGCATTGCAAAGCTGACTGCGTGCTGAAGATGCCCCGCCCATGCTGTCCCTCCTTGCTCTTCGACTGTGGGAGCAGACGGCAACCCTAACCCTAACCCTAACCCTAACCCTAACCCAACCCTAACCCTAACCCTAACCCTAACCCTACCCCTAACCCTAACTCTAACCCTAAACCTAACCATAACCCTAAACCTAACCCTAACACCTAACCCTAAACCTAACACTAACCCTAACCCTAACCCCTAACCCTAACCCCTAACCCTAAGCCTAACCCTAACCCTAACCCTAAGCTTTCACCAGCATTCCCTCCTGGCTCTTCGATTGTGGGAGCAGACGGCAACTGTTCGTGCTCTACTCACTGTGCAGCTGGGCATCCGAGAGCAAGCTCCGAAGAGGGTGCATTCAAATGGACCTTTAGGTATGAAAGCGAGGAGCGACAGCAATGATGGTGACACCGTTGCAAAGCTGAGTGTGTGCTGAAGATGCCCAGCACATGCTTTCCCTCCTGGCTCTTCGGATCTGGGAGCAGAAGCCAGACGTTCGTGCACTAATCGTTCTGCCCCTGGGCAGCCAAGAACAAGCTTCGGAGAGGTTGCACTCAAATGGACTTTTAAGTATGAAACCGCGGAGCGGCAGTAATGATGGTGACACCGTTGCAAAGCTGACTGTGTGCTGAAGATGCCCAGCACATGTTTTCCATCCTGGCTCTTCGGCTCTAAGAGCAGAGGCCAGACGTTCATGCACTAATCAGTGTGCCCCTGGGCAGCCGGGAACAAGCTTTGGAGACGTTGCATTCAAATGGACTTTTACATATGAAACCGAGGAGCGACAGCAATGATGGTGACACCGTTGCAAAGCTGACTGTGTGATGAAGATGCCCAGCACATTCTTTCCCTCCTGGCTCTTCGGCTCTGGGAGCAGAGGCCAGACGTTCATGCTCTACTGACTGTGCTGCTGGGCAGCCAAGAACAACGAGCAGAGAAGTTGGATTCAAATGAACTTCTAGGTATGACACCGAGGAGCGACAGCAATGATGGTGACACCGTTGCAAAGCTGACTGTGTGCTGAAGATGCCCAGCACATGCTTTCCCTCCCGGCTCTTCGGATCTGGGAGCAGAAGCCAGAAGTTCGTGCACTAATCGCTGTGCTACTGGGCAGCTGAGAAGCAGCTTTGGAGAGGTTGCATTCAAATGTACTTTTAGCTATGAAACCGAGGAGTGACAGCAATAATGGTGACAGCATTGCAAAGCTGACTGTGTGCTGAAAATGCCCCGCACATGCTTTCCCTCCTGGCTCTTCGACTGTGGGAGCAGACGGCAACGCTAACCCTAACCCTAACCCTAACCCTAACCCTAACCCCTAACCCTAACCCTAACCCTAGCCCTAACCCTAACCCCTAACCTTAACCCCTAACCCTAACCCTAACCCTAACCCTAACCTTTCACCAGCTTTCCCTCCTGGCTCTTCGATTGTGGGAGCAGACGGCAACTGTTCGTGGTCTACTCACTGTGCAGCTGGGCAGCCGAGAGCAAGCTCCGAAGAGGGTGCATTCAAATGGACCTTTAGGTATGAAAGCGAGGAGCGACAGCAATGATGGTGACACCGTTGCAAAGCTGACTGTGTGCTGAAGATGCCCAGCACATTCTTTCCCTCCTGGCTCTTCGGCTCTGGGAGCAGAGGCCAGACGTTCGTGCTCTACTGACTGTGCCGCTGGGCAGCCAAGAGCAATGAGCGGAGAAGGTTGATTCAAATGAACTTCTAGGTATGAAAGTGAAAAGCGTCAGCAATGATGGAGGCACTGTTGCAAAGCTGACTGTGTGCTGAAGATGCCCAGCACATGCTTTCCCTCCTGGCTCTTCGGCTCTGGGAGCAGAGGCCAGACGTTCGTGCTCTAATCGCTGTGCTACTTGGCAGCTCAGAGCAAGCTCCGTAGAGGTTGCATTCGAGTGGACTTTTAGGTATGAAAGCGAGGAGCGACAGCAATGATGGTGACACGGTTGCAAAGCTAACTGTGTGCTGAAGATGCCCAGCACATGCTTTCCCTCCTGGCTCTTCGACTGTGAGAGCAGACGGCAACCGTTCGTGCTCTACTCACTGTGCTGCTGGGCAGCCGAGAGCAAGCTCCGAAGAGGGTGCATTCAAATGGACCTTTAGGTATGAAAGCGAGGAGCGACAGCAATGATGGTGACACCGTTGCAAAGCTGACTGTGTGCTGAAGATGCCCAGCACATGCTTTCCCTCCTGGCTCTTCGACTGTGGGAGCAGACGGCAACCATTCGTGCTCTACTCACTGTGCTGCTGGGTAGCCGAGAGCAAGCTCCGAAGAGGGTGCATTCAAATGGACCTTTAGGTATGAAAGCGAGGAGCGACAGCAATGATGGTGACACCGTTGCAAAGCTGACTGTGTGCTGAAGATGCCCAGCACATGCTTTCCCTCCTGGCTCTTCGGCTCTAAGAGCAGAGGCCAGACGTTCGTGCTCTAATCGCTGTGCTACTTGGCAGCTCAGAGCAAGCTCCGTAGAGGTTGCATTCCAGTGGACATTTAAGAATGAAACCGAGGAGCGACAGCAATGATGGTGACACCGTTGCAAAGCTAACTGTGTGCTGAAGATGCCCAGCACATGCTTTCCCTCCTGGCTCTTCGGCTCTGAGAGCAGAGGCCAGACGTTAGTGCTCTACTGACTGTGCTACTGGGCAGCCAAGAGCAACGAGCAGAGAAGTTGGATTCAAATGAACTTCTTGGAATGAAAGCGAGGAGCGACAGCAATGATGGTGACACCGTTGCAAAGCTGACTGTGTGCTGAAGATGCCCAGCACATGCTTTCCCTCCCGGCTCTTCGGATTTGGGAGCAGAAGCCAGAAGTTCGTGCACTAATCGCTGTGCTACTGGGCAGCTGAGAAGCAGCTTTGGAGATTTTGCATACAAATGTACTTTTAGGTATGAAACCGAGGAGTGACAGCAATAATGGTGACAGCATTGCAAAGCTGAGTGTGCGCTGAAGATGCCCCGCATATGCTTTCCCTCCTGGCTCTTCGACTGTGGGAGCAGACGGCAACCCTAACCCTAAGCTTAACCCTAACCCTAACCCTAACCCAACCCTAACCCTAACACTAACCCTAACCCTACCCCTAACCCTAACCCTAACCCTAAACCTAACCATAACCCTAATCCTAACCCTAACCCCTAACCCTAACCCTAACCCTAACCCTAACCCTAACCCTAACCCCTAACCCCTAACCCTAACCCCTAACGCTAACCCTAACCCTAACCCTAACCCTAAGTTTTCACCAGCTTTCCCTCCTGGCTCTTCGATTGTGGGAGCAGACGGCAACTGTTCGTGCTCTACTCACTGTGCAGCTTGGCAGCCGAGAGCAAGCTCCGAAGAGGGTGCATTCAAATGGACCTTTAGGTATGAAAGCGAGGAGCGACAGCAATGATGGTGACACCGTTGCAATGCTGACTGTGTGCTGAAGATGCCCAGCACATGCTTTCCCTCCTGGCTCTTTGGATCTGGGAGCAGAAGCCAGACGTTCGTGCACTAATCGTTCTGCCCCTGGGCAGCCGAGAACAAGCTTCGGAGAGGTTGCACTCAAATGGACTTTTAAGTATGAAACCGAGGAGCGACAGCAATGATGGTGACACCGTTGCAAAGCTGACTGTGTGCTGAAGATGCCCAGCACATGCTTTTTCTCCTGGCTCCTCGGCTCTGGGAGCAGAGGCCAGACGTTCGTGCTCTAATCGCTGTGCTACTTGGCAGCTCAGAGCAAGCTCCGTAGAGGTTGCATTCGAGTGGACTTTTAGGTATGAAACCGAGGAGCGACAGCAATGATGGTGACACCGTTGCAAAGCTAACTGTGTGCTGAAGATGCCCAGCACATGCTTTCCCTCCTGGCTCTTCGACTGTGGGAGCAGACGGCAACCGTTCGTGCTCTACTCACTGTGCTGCTCGGCAGCCGAGAGCAAGCTCCGAAGATGGTGCATTCAAATGGACCTTTAGGTATGAAAGCGAGGAGCGACAGCAATGATGGTGACACCGTTGCAAAGCTGACTGTGTGCTGAAGATGCCCAGCACATGCTTTCCCTCCTGGCTCTTCGGCTCTGAGAGCAGAGGCCAGACGTTCGTGCTCTACTCCTGTGCTGCTGGGCAGCCAAGAGCAACGAGCAGAGAAGTTGGATTCAAATAAACTTCTCGGTATGAAAGTGAGGAGCGACAGCAATGATGGAGGCACTGTTGCAAAGCTGATTGTGTGCAGAAGATTCAGAGCACCAGCTTTCCCTCCTGGCTCTTCGATTGTGGGAGCAGACGGCAACTCTTCGTGCTCTACTCACTGTGTAGGTGGGCAGCCGAGAGCAAGCTCCGAAGAGGGTGAATTCAAATGGACCTTTAGGTATGAAAGCGAGGAGCGACAGCAATGATGGTGACACCGTTGCAAACCTGACTGTGTGCTGAAGATGCCCAGCACATGCTTTCCCTCCGGGCTCCTCCACTGTGCTAGCAGACGGCAACCGCTCGTGCTCTACTCACTGTGCTGCTGGGCAGCCGAGAGCAAGCACCGAAGAGGGTGCTTTCAAATTGACGTTTAGGTATGAAAGCTAGGAGCGACAGCAATGATGGTGACACCGTTGCAAAGCTGACTGTGTGCTGAAGATGCCCAGCACATGCTTTCCCTCCCGGCACTTCGGATCTGGGAGCAGAAGCCAGAAGTTCGTGCACTAATCGCTGTGCTACTGGGCAGCTGGGAAGCAGCTTTGAAGAGGTTGCATTCAAATGTACTTTTAGGTATGAAACCGAGGAGCGACAGCAATGATGGTGACACCGTTGCAAAGCTGACTGTGTGCTGAAGATGCCCAGCACATGCTTTTTCTCCTGGCTCCTCGGCTCTGGGAGCAGAGGCCAGACGTTCGTGCTCTAATCGCTGTGCTACTTGGCAGCTCAGAGCAAGCTCCGTAGAGGTTGCATTCGAGTGGACTTTTAGGTATGAAACCGAGGAGCGACAGCAATGATGGTGACACCGTTGCAAAGCTAACTGTGTGCTGAAGATGCCCAGCACATGCTTTCCCTCCTGGCTCTTCGGCTCTGGCAGCAGACGGCTACCGTTCGTGCTCTACTCACTGTGCTGCTCGGCAGCCGAGAGAAAGCTCCGAAGAGGGTGCATTCAAATGGACCTTTAGGTATGAAAGCGAGGAGCGACAGCAATGATGGTGACACCGTTGCAAAGCTGACTGTGTGCTGAAGATGCCCAGCACATGTTTTCCATCCTGGCTCTACGGCTCTGAGAGCAGAGGCCAGACGTTCATGCACTAATCACTGTGCCCCTGGGCAGCCGAGAACAAGCTTTGGAGACGTTGCATTCAAATGGACTTTTACATATGAAACCGAGGAGCGACAGCAATGATGGTGACACCGTTGCAAAGCTGACTGTGTGCTGAAGATGCCCAGCACATGCTTTCCCTCCTGGCTCTTCGGCTCTGGGAGCAGAGGCCAGACGTTCGTGCTCTAATCGCTGTGCTACTTGGGAGCTCAGAGCAAGCTCCGTAGAGGTTGCATTCGAGAGGACTTTTAGGTATGAAACCGAGGAGCGACAGCAATGATGGTGCCACCCTTGCAAAGCTATGCAGAAGATTCAGAGCACCAGATTTCCCTCCTGGCTCTTCGATTGTGGGAGCAGACGGCAACCGTTCGTGCTCTACTCACTGTGCTGCTGGGCAGCCGAGACCAAGATCCGAAGAGATTGCATTCAAATGTGCTTTTAGGTATGAAACCGAGGACTGACAGCAATAATGGTGACAGCATTGCAAAGCTGACTGTGTGCTGAAGATGCCCCGCACATGCTTTCCCTCCTGGCTCTTCGACTGTGGGTGCAGACAGCAACCCAAACCCTGACACTAACCCTAACCCTAAACCTAACCATAACCAAACCCTAACCCTAACCCTAACCCTAACCATACCCCTAACCCTAACCCTAACCCTAAACCTAACCATAACCCTAACCCTAACCCTAACCCTAACCCTAACCCTAAACCTAACCCCAACACCTAACACTAACGCCTATCCCTAACCCTAACCCTAACCCTAACCCTAACCCCTAACCCTAACCCCTAACCCTAACCCTAACCCTAACCCTAACCCTAAGCTTTCACCAGCTTTCCCTCCTGGCTCTTCGATTGTGGGAGCAGACGGCAACTGTTCGTGCTCTACTCACTGTGTAGCTGGGCAGGCGAGAGCAAGCTCCGAAGAGGGTGCATTCAAATGGACCTTTAGGTATGAAAGCGAGGAGCGACAGCAATGATGGTGACACCGTTGCAAAGCTGACTGTGTGCTGAAGATGCCCAGCGCATGCTTTCCCTCCTGGCTCTTCGGATCTGGGAGCAGAAGCCAGACGTTCGTGCACTAATCGTTCTGCCCCTGGGCAGCCGAGAACAAGCTTCGGAGAGGTTGCACTCAAATGGACTTTTACGTATGAAACCGAGGAGCGACAGCAATGATGGTGACACCCTTGCAAAGCTAACTGTGTGCTGAAGATGCCCAGCACATGCTTTCCCTCCTGGCTCTCCGACTGTGGGAGCAGACGGCAACCGTTCGTGCTCTACTCACTCTGCTGCTGGGCAGCCGAGAGCAAGCTCCGAAGAGGGTGCATTCAAATGGACGTTTAGGTATGAAAGCGAGGAGAGACTGCAATGATGGTGACCCCGTTGCAAAGCTGCTTGTGTGCTGAAGATGCCCAGCACGAGCTTTCCCTGCTGGTCCTTCTGCCGTGTGAGCAGATGCCACTGTTCATTCTGTGCTGACTGTGTTGCTGCGCAGCAGAGAGCAGGCTCTGGACTGATTCCATTCAAATGCTTTTCCTGTATGAAAGTGAGCAGTGAAAGCAACGATGGAGGCACCAATGTAAAGGGGATTGTGTGCTGAACAGGTCCAGCACCAGCTTTCAATCCTGGCTCTTCTGCTGTGGGAGCAGAGGCCAAACGTTCGTGCTGTACTCACTGTGCTGCTGGGCAGCTGAGACCACCTGAGAATTTGGATTCAAATGGACTTTTAGGTATGAAACCGAAGAGAGACTGCAATGATGGTGACCCCGTTGCAAAGCTGCTTGTGTGCTGAAGAAACCCAGCACTAACTTTCCCTGCTGGTCCTTCTGCCGTGTGAGCAGATGCCACTGTTCATTCTGTGCTGTGTTGCTGCCAGCAGGGAGCAGGCTCTGGACTGATTCTATTCAAATGCTTTTCCTGTATGAGTGTTAGCAGTGAAAGCAACGATGGAGGCACCAATGTAAAGGTGATTGTGTGCTGAACAGGTCCAGCACCAGCTTTCAATCCTTGCCCTTCTGCTGTGGGAGCAGGTGCCAAACGTTCGTGCTGTACTCACTGTGCTGCTGGGCAGCTGAGACCACCTGAGAATTTGGATTCAAATGGACTTTTAGGTATGAAGCCGAGGAGAGACTGCAATGATGGTGACCCCGTTGCAAAGCTGCTTGTGTGCTGGAGTGGCCCAGCACTAGCTTTCCCTGATGATCCTTCTGCCGTGTGAGCAGATGCCACTGTTCATTCTGTGCTGACTGTGTTGCTGCGCAGCAGAGAGCAGGCTCTGGACTGATTCCATTCAAATGCTTTTCCTGTATGAGTGTTAGCAGTGAAAGCAACGATGGAGGCACCAATGTAAAGGGGATTGTGTGCTGAACAGGTCCAGCACCAGCTTTCAATCCTTGCTCTTCTGCTGTGGGAGCAGATGCCAAACGTTCGTGCTGTACTCACTGTGCTGCTGGGCAGCTGAGACCACCTGAGAATTTGGATTCAAATGGACTTTTAGGTATGAAACCGAGGAGAGACTGCAATGATGGTGACCCCGTTGCAAAGCTGCTTGTGTGTTGAAGAGGCCCAGCACTAGCTTTCCCTGATGATCCTTCTCCCGTGTGAGCAGATGCCACTGTTCATTCTGTGCTGACTGTGTTGCTGCGCAGCAGAGAGCAGCCTCTGGACTGATTCCATTCAAATGCTTTTCCTGTATGAAAGTGAGCAGTGAAAGCAAGGATGGAGGCACCAATGTAAAGGGGATTGTGTGCTGAAGAGGTCCAGCACCAGCTTTCAATCCTGGCTCTTCTGCTGTGGGAGCAGAGGCCAAAAGTTCGTGCTGTACTAAATGTGCTGCTGGGCAGCTGAGCGACACCACCTGATAATTTGGATTCAAATGGACTTTTAGGTATGAAACCGAGGAGAGACTGCAATGATGGTGACCCCGTTGCAAAGCTGCTTGTGTGCTGAAGAAGCCCAGCACTAGCTTTCCCTGCTGGTCCTTCTGCTGTGCGAGCAGAATCCACTGTTCATTCTGTGCTGACTGTGTTGCTGCGCAGCAGAGAGCAGGCTCTGGACTGATTCCATTCAAATGCTTTTCCTGTATGAAAGTGAGCAGTGAAAGCAACGATGAATGCACCAATGTAAAAGGGATTGTGTGCTGAACAGGTCCAGCACCAGCTTTCAATCCTGGCTCTTCTGCGGTGGGAGCAGAGGCCAAACGTTCGTGCTGTACTAACTGTGCTGCTGGGCAGCTGAGAGAGACCACCTGAGAATTTGGATTCAAATGGACTTTTAGGTAGGAAACCGAGGAGAGACTGCAACGACGGCGACACCGTTGCAAAGCTGCTTGTGTGCTGAAGAGGCCCAGCACTTGCTTTCCCTGCTGGTCCTTCTGCCGTGTGAGCAGATGCCACTGTTCATTCTGTGCTGATTGTGTTGCTGCGCAGCAGAGAGCAGCCTCTGGACTGATTCCATTCAAATGCTTTTCCTGTATGAAAGTGAGCAGTGAAAGCAACGATGGAGGCACCAATGTAAAGGGGATTGTGTGCTGAACAGGTCCAGCAGCAGCTTTCAATCCTGGCTCTTCTGCTGTGGGAGAAGAGGCCAAACGTTCGTGCTGTACTCACTGTGCTGCTGGGCAGCTGAGAGACACCACCTGAGAATTTGGATTCAAATGGACTTTTAGGTATGAAACCGAGGAGAGATTGCAATGATGGTGACCCCATTGCAAAGCTGCTTGTGTGCTGAAGAGACACAGCACTAGCTTTCCCTGCTGGTCCTTCTGCCGTGTGAGCAGATGCCCCTGTTCATTCTGTGCTGATTGTGTTGCTGCCAGCAGGGAGCAGGCTCTGGACTGATTCCATTCAAATCCTTTTCCTGTATGAGTGTTAGCAGTGAAAGCAACGATGGAGGCACCAATGTAAAGGTGATTGTGTGCTGAACAGGTCCAGCACCAGCTTTCAATCCTTGCTCTTCTGCTGTGGGAGCAGATGCCAAACGTTCGTGCTGTACTAACTGTGCTGCTGGGCAGCTGAGACCACCTGAGAATTTGGATTCAAATGGACTTTTAGGTATGAAACCGAGGAGAGACTGCAATGATGGTGACCCCGTTGCAAAGCTGTTTGTGTGCTGAAGAGGCCCAGCACTAGCTTCCCCTGATGATCCTTCTCCCGTGTGAGCAGATGCCACTGTTCATTCTGTGCTGTGTTGCTGCGCAGCAGAGAGCAGGCTCTGGACTGATTCCATTCAAATGCTTTTCCTGTATGAAAGTGAGCAGTGAAAGCAACGATGGAGGCACCAATGTAAAGGTGATTGTGTGCTGAACAGGTCCAGCACCAGCTTTCAATCCTGGCTCTTCTGCTGTGGGAGCAGAGGCCAAACGTTCGTGCTGTACTCACTGTGCTGCTGGGCAGCTGAGAAAGACCACCTGAGAATTTGGATTCAAATGGACTTTTAGGTATGAAACCGAGGAGAGACTGCAGTGATGGTGACCCCGTTGCAAACCTGCTTGTGTGCTGAAGAAGCAGAGCACTAGCTTTCCCTGCTGGTCCTACTGCCGTGTGAGCAGATGCCACTGTTCATTCTGTGCTGATTGTGTTGCTGCGCAGCAGAGAGCAGGCTCTGGACTGATTCCATTCAAATGCTTTTCCTGTATGAAAGTGAGCAGTGAAAACAACGATGGAGGCACCAATGTAAAGGGGATTGTGTGCTGAACAGGTCCAGCACCAGCTTTCAATCCTTGCTCTTCTGCTGTGGGAGCAGATGCCAAACGTTCGTGCTGTACTCACTGTGCTGCTGGGCGGCTGAGAGAGACCATCTGGGAATTTGGAATCAAATGGACTTTTAGGTATGAAACCGAGGAGAGACTGCAATGATGGTGACCCCGTTGCAAAGCTGCTTGTGTGCTGAAGAAGCCCAGCACTAGCTTTCCCTGCTGCTCCTTCTGCCGTGTGAGCAGATGCCACTGTTCATTCTGTGCTGACTGTGTTCCTGCGCAGCAGAGAGCAGGCTCTGGACTGATTCCATTCAAATGCTTTTCCTGTATGAAAGTGAGCAGTGAAAGCAACGATGGAGGCACCAATGTAAAGGGGATTGTGTGCTGAACAGGTCCAGCACCAGCTTTCAATCCTGGCTCTTCTGCTGTGGGAGAAGAGGCCAAACGTTCGTGCTGTACTCACTGTGCTTCTGGGGAGCTGAGCGACACCACCTGTGAATTCGGATTCAAATGGACTTTTAGGTATGAAACCGAGGAGAGACTGGAATGATGGTGACCCCGTTGCAAATCTGCTTGTGTGCTGAAGAGGCCCAGCACTAGGTTTCCCTGCTGGTCTTTCTACCGTGTGAACAGATGCCACTGTTCATTCTGTGCTGATTGTGTTGCTGCGCAGCAGAGAGCAGCCTCTGGACTGATTCCATTCAAATGCTTTTCCTGTATGAAAGTGAGCAGTGAAAGCAACGATGGAGGCACCAATGTAAAGGTGATTGTGTGCTGAACAGGTCCAGCACCAGCTTTCAATCCTGGCTCTTCTGCTGTGGGAGCAGAGGCCAAACGATCGTGCTGTACTCACTGTGCTGCTGGGCAGCTGAGACCACCTGAAAATTTGGATTCAAATGGACTTTTAGGTATGAAACCGAGGAGAGACTGCAATGATGGTGACCCCGTTGCAAAGCTGCTTGTGTGCTGAAGAGACACAGCCCTAGCTTTCCCTGCTGGTCCTTCTGCCGTGTGAGCAGATGCCACTGTTCATTCTGTGCTGTGTTGCTGCCAGCAGGGAGCAGGCTCTGGACTGATTCTATTCAAATGCTTTTCCTGTATGAGTGTTAGCAGTGAAAGCAACGATGGAGGCACCAATGTAAAGGTGATTGTGTGCTGAACAGGTCCAGCACCAGCTTTCAATCCTTGCTCTTCTGCTGTGGGAGCAGATGCCAAACGTTCGTGCTGTACTCACTGTGCTGCTGGGCAGCTGAGAGACACCACCTGAGAATTTGGATTCAAATGGACTTTTAGGTATGAAACCGAGGAGAGACTGCAATGATGGTGACCCCGTTGCAAAGCTGCTTGTGTGCTGAAGAAGCCCAGCACTAGCTTTCCCTGCTGGTCCTTCTGCTGTGCGAGCAGAATCCACTGTTCATTCTGTGCTGACTGTGTTGCTGCGCAGCAGAGAGCAGGCTCTGGACTGATTCCATTCAAATGCTTTTCCTGTATGAAAGTGAGCAGTGAAAGCAACGATGGAGGCACCAATGTAAACGTGATTGTGTGCTGAACAGGTCCAGCACCAGCTTTCAATCCTGGCTCTTCTGCGGTGGGAGCAGAGGCCAAACGTTCGTGCTGTACTCACTGTGCTGCTGGGCAGCTGAGAGACACCACCTGAGAATTTGGATTCAAATGGACTTTTAGGTATGAAACCGAGGAGAGACTGCAATGATGGTGACCCCGTTGCAAAGCTGCTTGTGTGCTGAAGAGACACAGCACTAGCTTTCCCTGCTGGTCCTTCTGCCGTGTGAGCAGATGCCACTGTTCATTCTGTGCTGATTGTGTTGCTGCCAGCAGGGAGCAGGCTCTGGACTGATTCTATTCAAATGCTTTTCCTGTATGAGTGTTAGCAGTGAAAGCAACGATGGAGGCACCAATGTAAAGGTGATTGTGTGCTGAACAGGTCCAGCACCAGCTTTCAATCCTTGCTCTTCTGCTGTGGGAGCAGATGCCAAACGTTCGTGCTGTACTCACTGTGCTGCTGGGCAGCTGAGACCACCTGAGAATTTGGATTCAAATGGACTTTTAGGTAGGAAACCGAGGAGAGACTGCAATGATGGTGACCCCGTTGCAAAGCTGTTTGTGTGCTGAAGAGGCCCAGCACTAGCTTCCCCTGATGATCCTTCTCCCGTGTGAGCAGATGCAACTGTTCATTCTGTGCTGACTGTGTTGCTGCGCAGCAGAGAGCAGCCTCTGGACTGATTCCATTCAAATGCTTTTCCTGTATGAAAGTGAGCAGTGAAAGCAACGATGGAGGCACCAATGTAAAGGTGATTGTGTGCTGAACAGGTCCAGCACCAGCTTTCAATCCTTGCTCTTCTGCTGTGGGAGCAGATGCCAAACGTTCGTGCTGTACTAACTGTGCTGCTGGGCAGCTGAGAGAGACCCCCTGAGAATTTGGATTCAAATGAACTTTTAGGTATGAAACCGAGGAGAGACTGCAATGATGGTGACCCCGTTGCAAAGCTGCTTGTGTGCTGAAGAGACACAGCCCTAGCTTTCCCTGCTGGTCCTTCTGCCGTGTGAGTAGATGCCACTGTTCATTCTGTCCTGTGTTGCTCCCAGCAGGGAGCAGGCTCTAGACTGATTCTATTCAAATGCTTTTCCTGTATGAGTGTTAGCAGTGAAAGCAACGATGGAGGCACCAATGTAAAGGTGATTGTGTGCTGAACAGGTCCAGCACCAGCTTTCAATCCTTGCTCTTCTGCTGTGGGAGCAGATGCCAAACGTTCGTGCTGTACTCACTGTGCTGCTGGGCAGCTGAGAGAGACCACCTGAGAATTTGGATTCAAATGGACTTTTAGGTATGAAACCGAGGAGAGACTGCAATGATGGTGACCCCGTTGCAAAGCTGCTTGTGTGCTGAAGAGGCCCAGCACTAGCTTTCCCTGCTGGTCCTTCTGCTGTGCAAGCAGAATCCACTGTTCATTCTGTGCTGACTGTGTTGCTGCGCAGCAGAGAGCAGGCTCTGGACTGATTCCATTCAAATGCTTTTCCTGTATGAAAGTGAGCAGTGAAAGCAAGGATGGAGGCACCAATGTAAAGGGGATTGTGTGCTGAAGAGGTCCAGCACCAGCTTTCAATCCTGGCTCTTCTGCTGTGGGAGCAGAGGCCAAACGTTCGTGCTGTACTAAATGTGCTGCTGGGCAGCTGAGCGACACCACCTGATAATTTGGATTCAAATGGACTTTTAGGTATGAAACCGAGGAGAGACTGCAATGATGGTGACCCCGTTGCAAAGCTGCTTGTGTGCTGAAGAAGCCCAGCACTAGCTTTCCCTGCTGGTCCTTCTGCTGTGCGAGCAGAATCCACTGTTCATTCTGTGCTGACTGTGTTGCTGCGCAGCAGAGAGCAGGCTCTGGACTGATTCCATTCAAATGCTTTTCCTGTATGAAAGTGAGCAGTGAAAGCAACGATGAATGCACCAATGTAAAAGGGATTGTGTGCTGAACAGGTCCAGCACCAGCTTTCAATCCTGGCTCTTCTGCGGTGGGAGCAGAGGCCAAACGTTCGTGCTGTACTAACTGTGCTGCTGGGCAGCTGAGAGAGACCACCTGAGAATTTGGATTCAAATGGACTTTTAGGTAGGAAACCGAGGAGAGACTGCAACGACGGCGACACCGTTGCAAAGCTGCTTGTGTGCTGAAGAGGCCCAGCACTTGCTTTCCCTGCTGGTCCTTCTGCCGTGTGAGCAGATGCCACTGTTCATTCTGTGCTGATTGTGTTGCTGCGCAGCAGAGAGCAGCCTCTGGACTGATTCCATTCAAATGCTTTTCCTGTATGAATGTGAGCAGTGAAAGCAACGATGGAGGCACCAATGTAAAGGGGATTGTGTGCTGAACAGGTCCAGCAGCAGCTTTCAATCCTGGCTCTTCTGCTGTGGGAGAAGAGGCCAAACGTTCGTGCTGTACTCACTGTGCTGCTGGGCAGCTGAGAGACACCACCTGAGAATTTGGATTCAAATGGACTTTTAGGTATGAAACCGAGGAGAGATTGCAATGATGGTGACCCCATTGCAAAGCTGCTTGTGTGCTGAAGAGACACAGCACTAGCTTTCCCTGCTGGTCCTTCTGCCGTGTGAGCAGATGCCCCTGTTCATTCTGTGCTGATTGTGTTGCTGCCAGCAGGGAGCAGGCTCTGGACTGATTCCATTCAAATCCTTTTCCTGTATGAGTGTTAGCAGTGAAAGCAACGATGGAGGCACCAATGTAAAGGTGATTGTGTGCTGAACAGGTCCAGCACCAGCTTTCAATCCTTGCTCTTCTGCTGTGGGAGCAGATGCCAAACGTTCGTGCTGTACTCACTGTGCTGCTGGGCAGCTGAGACCACCTGAGAATTTGGATTCAAATGGACTTTTAGGTATGAAACCGAGGAGAGACTGCAATGATGGTGTCCACGTTGCAAAGCTGTTTGTGTGCTGAAGAGGCCCAGCACTAGCTTCCCCTGATGATCCTTCTCCCGTGTGAGCAGATGCCACTGTTCATTCTGTGCTGTGTTGCTGCGCAGCAGAGAGCAGGCTCTGGACTGATTCCATTCAAATGCTTTTCCTGTATGAAAGTGAGCAGTGAAAGCAACGATGGAGGCACCAATGTAAAGGGGATTGTGTGCTGAACAGGTCCAGCACCAGCTTTCAATCCTGGCTCTTCTGCGGTGGGAGCAGAGGCCAAACGTTCGTGCTGTACTCACTGTGCTGCTGGGCAGCTGAGAAAGACCACCTGAGAATTTGGATTCAAATGGACTTTTAGGTATGAAACCGAGGAGAGACTGCAGTGATGGTGACCCCGTTGCAAACCTGCTTGTGTGCTGAAGAAGCAGAGCACTAGCTTTCCCTGCTGGTCCTACTGCCGTGTGAGCAGATGCCACTGTTCATTCTGTGCTGATTGTGTTGCTGCGCAGCAGAGAGCAGGCTCTGGACTGATTCCATTCAAATGCTTTTCCTGTATGAAAGTGAGCAGTGAAAACAACGATGGAGACACCAATGTAAAGGGGATTGTGTGCTGAACAGGTCCAGCACCAGCTTTCAATCCTTGCTCTTCTGCTGTGGGAGCAGATGCCAAACGTTCGTGCTGTACTCACTGTGCTGCTGGGCGGCTGAGAGAGACCATCTGGGAATTTGGAATCAAATGGACTTTTAGGTATGAAACCGAGGAGAGACTGCAATGATGGTGACCCCGTTGCAAAGCTGCTTGTGTGCTGAAGAAGCCCAGCACTAGCTTTCCCTGCTGGTCCTTCTGCCGTGTGAGCAGATGCCACTGTTCATTCTGTGCTGACTGTGTTCCTGCGCAGCAGAGAGCAGGCTCTGGACTGATTCCATTCAAATGCTTTTCCTGTATGAAAGTGAGCAGTGAAAGCAACGATGGAGGCACCAATGTAAAGGGGATTGTGTGCTGAACAGGTCCAGCACCAGCTTTCAATCCTGGCTCTTCTGCTGTGGGAGAAGAGGCCAAACGTTCGTGCTGTACTCACTGTGCTTCTGGGGAGCTGAGCGACACCACCTGTGAATTCGGATTCAAATGGACTTTTAGGTATGAAACCGAGGAGAGACTGGAATGATGGTGACCCCGTTGCAAATCTGCTTGTGTGCTGAAGAGGCCCAGCACTAGGTTTCCCTGCTGGTCTTTCTACCGTGTGAACAGATGCCACTGTTCATTCTGTGCTGATTGTGTTGCTGCGCAGCAGAGAGCAGCCTCTGGACTGATTCCATTCAAATGCTTTTCCTGTATGAAAGTGAGCAGTGAAAGCAACGATGGAGGCACCAATGTAAAGGTGATTGTGTGCTGAACAGGTCCAGCACCAGCTTTCAATCCTGGCTCTTCTGCTGTGGGAGCAGAGGCCAAACGATCGTGCTGTACTCACTGTGCTGCTGGGCAGCTGAGACCACCTGAAAATTTGGATTCAAATGGACTTTTAGGTATGAAACCGAGGAGAGACTGCAATGATGGTGACCCCGTTGCAAAGCTGCTTGTGTGCTGAAGAGACACAGCCCTAGCTTTCCCTGCTGGTCCTTCTGCCGTGTGAGCAGATGCCACTGTTCATTCTGTGCTGTGTTGCTGCCAGCAGGGAGCAGGCTCTGGACTGATTCTATTCAAATGCTTTTCCTGTATGAGTGTTAGCAGTGAAAGCAACGATGGAGGCACCAATGTAAAGGTGATTGTGTGCTGAACAGGTCCAGCACCAGCTTTCAATCCTTGCTCTTCTGCTGTGGGAGCAGATGCCAAACGTTCGTGCTGTACTCACTGTGCTGCTGGGCAGCTGAGAGACACCACCTGAGAATTTGGATTCAAATGGACTTTTAGGTATGAAACCGAGGAGAGACTGCAATGATGGTGACCCCGTTGCAAAGCTGCTTGTGTGCTGAAGAAGCCCAGCACTAGCTTTCCCTGCTGGTCCTTCTGCTGTGCGAGCAGAATCCACTGTTCATTCTGTGCTGACTGTGTTGCTGCGCAGCAGAGAGCAGGCTCTGGACTGATTCCATTCAAATGCTTTTCCTGTATGAAAGTGAGCAGTGAAAGCAACGATGGAGGCACCAATGTAAACTTGATTGTGTGCTGAACAGGTCCAGCACCAGCTTTCAATCCTGGCTCTTCTGCGGTGGGAGCAGAGGCCAAACGTTCGTGCTGTACTCACTGTGCTGCTGGGCAGCTGAGAGACACCACCTGAGAATTTGGATTCAAATGGACTTTTAGGTATGAAACCGAGGAGAGACTGCAATGATGGTGACCCCGTTGCAAAGCTGCTTGTGTGCTGAAGAGACACAGCACTAGCTTTCCCTGCTGGTCCTTCTGCCGTGTGAGCAGATGCCACTGTTCATTCTGTGCTGATTGTGTTGCTGCCAGCAGGGAGCAGGCTCTGGACTGATTCTATTCAAATGCTTTTCCTGTATGAGTGTTAGCAGTGAAAGCAACGATGGAGGCACCAATGTAAAGGTGATTGTGTGCTGAACAGGTCCAGCACCAGCTTTCAATCCTTGCTCTTCTGCTGTGGGAGCAGATGCCAAACGTTCGTGCTGTACTCACTGTGCTGCTGGGCAGCTGAGACCACCTGAGAATTTGGATTCAAATGGACTTTTAGGTAGGAAACCGAGGAGAGACTGCAATGATGGTGACCCCGTTGCAAAGCTGTTTGTGTGCTGAAGAGGCCCAGCACTAGCTTCCCCTGATGATCCTTCTCCCGTGTGAGCAGATGCCACTGTTCATTCTGTGCTGACTGTGTTGCTGCGCAGCAGAGAGCAGCCTCTGGACTGATTCCATTCAAATGCTTTTCCTGTATGAAAGTGAGCAGTGAAAGCAACGATGGAGGCACCAATGTAAAGGTGATTGTGTGCTGAACAGGTCCAGCACCAGCTTTCAATCCTTGCTCTTCTGCTGTGGGAGCAGATGCCAAACGTTCGTGCTGTACTAACTGTGCTGCTGGGCAGCTGAGAGAGACCCCCTGAGAATTTGGATTCAAATGAACTTTTAGGTATGAAACCGAGGAGAGACTGCAATGATGGTGACCCCGTTGCAAAGCTGCTTGTGTGCTGAAGAGACACAGCCCTAGCTTTCCCTGCTGGTCCTTCTGCCGTGTGAGTAGATGCCACTGTTCATTCTGTCCTGTGTTGCTCCCAGCAGGGAGCAGGCTCTAGACTGATTCTATTCAAATGCTTTTCCTGTATGAGTGTTAGCAGTGAAAGCAACGATGGAGGCACCAATGTAAAGGTGATTGTGTGCTGAACAGGTCCAGCACCAGCTTTCAATCCTTGCTCTTCTGCTGTGGGAGCAGATGCCAAACGTTCGTGCTGTACTCACTGTGCTGCTGGGCAGCTGAGAGAGACCACCTGAGAATTTGGATTCAAATGGACTTTTAGGTATGAAACCGAGGAGAGACTGCAATGATGGTGACCCCGTTGCAAAGCTGCTTGTGTGCTGAAGAAGCAGAGCACTAGCTTTCCCTGCTGCTCCTTCTGCCTTGTGAGCAGATGCCACTGTTCATTCTGTGCTGACTGTGTTGCTGCGCAGCAGAGAGCAGCCTCTGGACTGATTCCATTCAAATGCTTTTCCTGTATGAGTGTTAGCAGTGAAAGCAACGATGGAGGCACCAATGTAAAGGTGATTGTGTGCTGAACAGGTCCAGCACCAGCTTTCAATCCTTGCTCTTCTGCTGTGGGAACAGATGCCAAACGTTCGTGCTGTACTCACTGTGCTGCTGGGCAGCTGAGCGACACCACCTGAGAATTTGGATTCAAATGGACTTTTAGGTATGAAACCGAGGAGAGACTGCAATGATGGTGACCCCGTTGCAAAGCTGCTTGTGTGCTGAAGAAGCCCAGCACTAGCTTTCCCTGCTGGTCCTTCTGCCGTGTGAGCAGATGCCACTGTTCATTCTGTGCTGTGTTGCTGCCAGCAGGGAGCAGGCTCTGGACTGATTCTATTCAAATGCTTTTCCTGTAAGAGTGTTAGCAGTGAAAGCAACGATGGAGGCACCAATGTAAAGGTGATTGTGTGCTGAACAGGTCCAGCACCAACTTTCAATCCTTGCTCTTCTGCTGTGGGAGCAGATTTCAAAAGTTCGTGCTATACTCACTGTGCTGCTGGGCAGCTGAGACCACCTGAGAATTTGGATTCAAATGGACTTTTAGGTATGAAACCAAGGACAGACTGCAATGATGGTGACCCCGTTGCAAAGCTGCTTGTGTGCTGAAGAAGCCCAGCACTAGCTTTCCCTGCTGGTCCTTCTGCTGTGCGAGCAGAATCCACTGTTCATTCTGTGCTGACTGTGTTGCTGCGCAGCAGAGAGCAGGCTCTGGACTGATTCCATTCAAATGCTTTTCCTGTATGAAAGTGAGCAGTGAAAGCAACGATGGAGGCACCAATGTAAACGTGATTGTGTGCTGAACTAGTCCAGCACCAGCTTTCAATCCTTGCTCTTCTGCTGTGGGAGCAGATGCCAAACGTTCGTGCTGTACTCACTGTGCTGCTGGGCAGCTGAGCGACACCACCTGAGAATTTGGATTCAAATGGACTTTTAGGTATTAAGCCGAGGAGAGACTGCAATGATGGTGACCCCGTTGCAAAGCTGCGTGTGTGCTGAAGAAGCAGAGCACTAGCTTTCCCTGCTGCTCCTTCTGCCGTGTGAGCAGATGCCACTGTTCATTCTGTGCTGTGTTGCTGCGCAGCACAGAGCAGCCTCTGGACTGATTCCATTCAAATGCTTTTCCTGTATGAATGTGAGCAGTGAAAGCAACGATGGAGGCACCAATGTAAAGGGGATTGTGTGCTGAACAGGTCCAGCACCAGCTTTCAATCCTGGCTCTTCTGCTGTGGGAGCAGAGGCCAAACGTTCGTGCTGTACTAACTGTGCTGCTGGGCAGCTGAGAGACACCACCTGAGAATTTGGATTCAAATGGACTTTTAGGTATGAAACCGAGGAGAGACTGAAATGATGGTGACCCCGTTGCAAAGCTGCTTGTGTGCTGAAGAAGCAGAGCACTAGCTTTCCCTGCTGCTCCTTCTGCCGTGTGAGCAGATACCACTGTTCATTCTGTGCTGACTGTGTTCCTGCGCAGCAGAGAGCAGGCTCTGGACTGATTCCATTCAAATGCTTTTCCTGTATGAATGTGAGCAGTGAAAGCAAGGATGGAGGCACCAATGTAAAGGGGATTGTGTGCTGAACAGGTCCAGCACCAGCTTTCAATCCTGGCTCTTCTGCTGTGGGAGCAGAGGCCAAACGTTCGTGCTGTACTAACTGTGCTGCTGGGCAGCTGAGAGACACCACCTGAGAATTTGGATTCAAATGGACTTTTAGGTAGGAAACCGAGGAGAGACTGCAATGATGGTGACCCCGTTGCAAAGCTTCTTGTGTGCTGAAGAGACACAGCACTAGCTTTCCCTGCTGGTCCTTCTGCCGTGTGAGCAGATGCCACTGTTCATTCTGTGCTGTGTTGCTGCCAGCAGGGAGCAGGCTCAGGGCTGATTCCATTCAAATGCTTTTCCTGTATGAGTGTTAGCAGTGAAAGCAACGATGGAAGCACCAATGTAAAGGGGATTGTGTGCTGAAGAGGTCCAGCACCAGCTTTCAATCCTTGCTCTTCTGCTGTGGGAACAGATGCCAAACGTTCGTGCTGTACTCACTGTGCTGCTGGGCAGCTGAGACCTCTTGAGAATTTGGATTCAAATGGACTTTTAGGTATGAAACCGAGGAGAGACTGCAATGATTGTGACCCCGTTGCAAAGCTCCTTGTGTGCTGAAGAAGCAGAGCACTAGCTTTCCCTGCTGCTCCTTCTGCCGTGGGAGCAGATGCCACTGTTCATTCTGTGCTGACTGTGTTGCTGTGCAGCAGAGAGCAGCCTCTGGACTGATTCCATTCAAATGCTTTTCCTGTATGAAAGTGAGCAGTGAAAGCAACGATGGAGGCACCAATGTAAAGGGGATTGTGTGCTGAACAGGTCCAGCACCAGCTTTCAATCCTGGCTCTTCTGCTGTGGGAGCAGAGGCCAAACGTTCGTGCTGTACTCACTGTGCTGCTGGGCAGCTGAGAGACACCACCTGAGAATTTGGATTCAAATGGACTTTTAGGTATGAAACCGAGGAGAGACTGCAATGATGGTGACCCCGTTGCAAAGCTGCTTGTGTGCGGAAGAAGCAGAGCACTAGCTTTCCCTGCTGCTCCTTCTGCCGTGTGAGCAGATGCCACTGTTCATTCTGTGCTGACTGTGTTCCTGCGCAGCAGAGAGCAGGCTCTGGACTGATTCCATTCAAATGCTTTTCCTGTATGAATGTGAGCAGTGAAAGCAACGATGGAGGCACCAATGTAAAGGGGATTGTGTGCTGAACAGGTCCAGCACCAGCTTTCAATCCTGGCTCTTCTGCTGTGGGAGCAGAGGCCAAACGTTCGTGCTGTACTAACTGTGCTGCTGGGCAGCTGAGAGACACCACCAGAGAATTTGGATTCAAATGGACATTTAGGTAGGAAACCGAGGAGAGACTGCAATGATGGTGACCCCGTTGCAAAGCTTCTTGTGTGCTGAAGAGACACAGCACTAGCTTTCCCTGCTGGTCCTTCTGCCGTGTGAGCAGATGCCACTCTTCATTCTGTGCTGACTGTGTTCGGGCGCAGCAGAGAGCAGGCTCTGGACTGATTCCATTCAAATGCTTTTCCTGTATGAAAGTGAGCAGTGAAAGCAACGATGGAGGCACCAATGTAAAGGGGATTGTGTGCTGAACAGGTCCAGCACCAGCTTTCAATCCTTGCTCTTCTGCTGTGGGAGCAGAGGCCAAACGTTCGTGCTGTACTCACTGTGCTGCTGGGCAGCTGAGAGACACCACCTGAGAATTTGGATTCAAATGGACTTTCAGGTATGAAACCGAGGAGAGACTGCAATGATGGTGACCCCGTTGCAAAGCTGCTTGTGTGCTGAAGAAGCAGAGCACTAGCTTTCCCTGCTGCTCTTTCTGCCGTGTGAGCAGATGCCACTGTTCATTCTGTGCTGACTGTGTTGCTGCGCAGCAGGGAGCAGGCTCTGGACTGATTCCATTCAAATGCTTTTCCTGTATGAAAGTGAGCAGTGAAAGCAACGATGAATGCACCAATGTAAAAGGGATTGTGTGCTGAACAGGTCCAGCACCAGCTTTCAATCCTGGCTCTTCTGCTGTGGGAGCAGAGTCCAAACGTTCGTGCTGTACTAACTGTGCTGCTGGGCAGCTGAGAGACACCACCTGAGAATTTGGATTCAAATGGACTTTTAGGTATGAAACCGAGGAGAGACTGCAATGATGGTGACCCCGTTGCAAAGCTGCTTGTGTGCTGAAGAAGCAGAGCACTAGCTTTCCCTGCTGCTCGTTCTGCCGTGTGAGCAGATGCCACTGTTCATTCTGTGCTGTGTTGCTGCCAGCAGGGAGCAGGCTCTGGACGGATTCTATTCAAATGCTTTTCCTGTATGAGTGTTAGCAGTGAAAGCAACGATGGAGGCACCAATGTAAAGGGGATTGTGTGCTGAACAGGTCCAGCACCAGCTTTCAATCCTGGCTCTTCTGCTGTGGGAGCAGAGGCCAAACGTTCGTGCTGTACTAACTGTGCTGCTGGGCAGCTGAGAGACACCCCCTGAGAATTTGGATTCAAATGGACTTTTAGGCAGGAAACCGAGGAGAGACTGCAATGATGGTGACCCCGTTGCAAAGCTGCTTGTGTGCTGAAGAGACACAGCACTAGCTTTCCCTGCTGGTCCTTCTGCCGTGTGAGCAGATGCCACTGTTCATTCTGTGCTGTGTTGCTGCCAGCAGGGAGCAGGCTCAGGGCTGATTCCATTCAAATGCTTTTCCTGTATGAGTGTTAGCAGTGAAATTAACGATGGAGGCACCAATGTAAAGGGGATTGTGTGCTGAAGAGGTCCAGCACCAGCTTTCAATCCTGGCTCTTCTGCTGTGGGAGCAGATGCCAAACGTTCGTGCTGTACTAACTGTGCTGCTGGGCAGTTGAGCGACACCACCTGAGAATTCGGATTCAAATGGACTTTTAGGTATGAAACCGAGGAGAGACTGCAATGATGGTGACCCCGTTGCAAAGCTGCTTGTGTGCTGAAGAAGCAGAGCACTAGCTTTCCCTGCTGCTCCTTCTGCCGTGTGAGCAGATGCCACTGTTCATTCTGTGCTGACTGTGTTCCTGCGCAGCAGAGAGCAGGCTCTGGACTGATTCCATTCAAATGCTTTTCCTGTATGAAAGTGAGCAGTGAAAGCAACGATGGAGGCACCAATGTAAAGGGGATTGTGTGCTGAATAGGTCCAGCACCAGCTTTCAATCCTGGCTCTTCTGCTGTGGGAGCAGAGGCCAAACGTTCGTGCTGTACTCACTGTGCTGCTGGGCAGCTGAGCGACACCACCTGAGAATTCGGATTCAAATGGACTTTTAGGTATGAAGCCGAGGAGAGACTGCAATGATGGTGACCCCGTTGCAAAGCTGCGTGTGTGCTGAAGAAGCAGAGCACTAGCTTTCCCTGCTGGTCCTTCTGCCGTGTGAGCAGATGCCACTGTTCATTCTGTGCTGTGTTGCTGCGCAGCAGAGAGCAGCCTCTGGACTGATTCCATTCAAATGCTTTTCCTGTATGAATGTGAGCAGTGAAAGCAACGATGGAGGCACCAATGTAAAGGTGATTGTGTGCTGAACAGGTCCAGCACCAGCTTTCAATCCTGGCTCTTCTGCTGTGGGAGCAGAGGCCAAACGTTCGTGCTGTACTAACTGTGCTGCTGGGCAGCTGAGAGACACCACCAGAGAATTTGGATTCAAATGGACTTTTAGGTATGAAACCGAGGAGAGACTGCAATGATGGTGACCCCGTTGCAAAGCTGCTTGTGTGCTGAAGAAGCAGAGCACTAGCTTTCCCTGCTGGTCCTTCTGCCGTGTGAGCAGATGCCACTGTTCATTCTGTGCTGTGTTGCAGCCAGCAGGGAGCAGGCTCTGGACTGATTCTATTCAAATGCTTTTCCTGTACGAGTGTTAGCAGTGAAAGCAACGATGGAGGCACCAATGTAAAGGGGATTGTGTGCTGAACAGGTCCAGCACCAGCTTTCAATCCTTGCTCTTCTGCTGTGGGAGCAGAGGCCAAACGTTCGTTCTGTACTCACTGTGTTGCTGGGCAGCTGAGACCGCTTGAGAATTTGGATTCAAATGGACTTTTAGGTATGAAACCGAGGAGAGACTGAAATGATGGTGACCCCGTTGCAAAGCTGCTTGTGTGCTGAAGAAGCAGAGCACTAGCTTTCCCTGCTGCTCCTTCTGCCGTGTGAGCAGATGCCACTGTTCATTCTGTGCTGTGTTGCTGCCAGCAGGGAGCAGGCTCTGGACGGATTCTATTCAAATGCTTTTCCTGTATGAGTGTTAGCAGTGAAAGCAACGATGGAGGCACCAATGTAAAGGGGATTGTGTGCTGAACAGGTCCAGCACCAGCTTTCAATCCTGGCTCTTCTGCTGTGGGAGCAGAGGCCAAACGTTCGTGCTGTACTAACTGTGCTGCTGGGCAGCTGAGAGACACCACCTGAGAATTTGGATTCAAATGGACTTTTAGGTATGAAACCGAGGAGAGACTGCAATGATGGTGACCCCGTTGCAAAGCTGCTTGTGTGCTGAAGAAGCAGAGCACTAGCTTTCCCTGCTGCTCCTTCTGCCGTGTGAGCAGATGCCACTGTTCATTCTGTGCTGACTGTGTTCCTGCGCAGCAGAGAGCAGCCTCTGGACTGATTCCATTCAAATGCTTTTCCTGTATGAAAGTGAGCAGTGAAAGCAACGATGAATGCACCAATGTAAAAGGGATTGTGTGCTGAACAGGTCCAGCACCAGCTTTCAATCCTGGCTCTTCTGCTGTGGGAGCAGAGGCCAAACGTTCGTGCTGTACTAACTGTGCTGCTGGGCAGCTGAGAGACACCACCTGAGAATTTGGATTCAAATGGACTTTTAGGTATGAAACCGAGGAGAGATTGCAATGATGGTGACCCCGTTGCAAAGCTGCTTGTGTGCTGAAGAAGCAGAGCACTAGCTTTCCCTGCTGCTCATTCTGCCGTGTGAGCAGATGCCACTGTTCATTCTGTGCTGACTGTGTTCCTGCACAGCAGAGAGCAGGCTCTGGACTGATTCCATTCAAATGCTTTTCCTGTATGAATGTGAGCAGTGAAAGCAACGATGGAGGCACCAATGTAAAGGGGATTGTGTGCTGAACAGGTCCAGCACCAGCTTTCAATCCTGGCTCTTCTGCTGTGGGAGCAGAGGCCAAACGTTCGTGCTGTACTAACTGTGCTGCTGGGCAGCTGAGAGACACCACCTGAGAATTTGGATTCAAATGGACTTTTAGGTAGGAAACCGAGGAGAGACTGCAATGATGGTGACCCCGTTGCAAAGCTTCTTGTGTGCTGAAGAGACACAGCACTAGCTTTCCCTGCTGGTCCTTCTGCCGTGTGAGCAGATGCCACTGTTCATTCTGTGCTGTGTTGCTGCCAGCAGGGAGCAGGCTCAGGGCTGATTCCATTCAAATGCTTTTCCTGTATGAGTGTTAGCAGTGAAATTAACGATGGAGGCACCAATGTAAAGGGGATTGTGTGCTGAAGAGGTCCAGCACCAGCTTTCAATCCTTGCTCTTCTGCTGTGGGAGCAGATGCCAAACGTTCGTGCTGTACTCACTGTGCTGCTGGGCAGCTGAGACCGCTTGAGAATTTGGATTCAAATGGACTTTTAGGTATGAAACAGAGGAGAGACTGCAATGATGGTGACCCCGTTGCAAAGCTGCTTGTGTGCTGAAGAAGCAGAGCACTAGCTTTCCCTGCTGCTCCTTCTGCCGTGTGAGCAGATGCCACTGTTCATTCTGTGCTGACTGTGTTCCTGCGCAGCAGAGAGCAGCCTCTGGACTGATTCCATTCAAATGCTTTTCCTGTATGAAAGTGAGCAGTGAAAGCAACGATGGAGGCACCAATGTAAAGGGGATTGTGTGCTGAACAGGTCCAGCACCAGCTTTCAATCCTGGCTCTTCTGCTGTGGGAGCAGAGGCCAAACGTTCGTGCTGTACTCACTGTGCTGCTGGGCAGCTGAGAGACACCACCTGAGAATTTGGATTCAAATGGACTTTTAGGTATGAAACCGAGGAGAGACTGCAATGATGGTGACCCCGTTGCAAAGCTGCTTGTGTGCTGAAGAAGCAGAGCACTAGCTTTCCCTGCTGCTCCTTCTGCCGTGTGAGCAGATGCCCCTGTTCATTCTGTGCTGTGTTGCTGCCAGCAGGGAGCAGGCTCTGGACTGATTCTATTCAAATGCTTTTCCTGTACGAGTGTTAGTAGTGAAAGCAACGATGGATGCACCAATGTAAAGGGGATTGTGTGCTGAACAGGTCCAGCACCAGCTTTCAATCCTGGCTCTTCTGCTGTGGGAGCAGAGGCCAAACGTTCGTGCTGTACTCACTGTGCTGCTGGGCAGCTGAGAGACACCACCTGAGAATTTGGATTCAAATGGACTTTTAGGTATGAAACCGAGGAGAGACTGCAATGATGGTGACCCCGTTGCAAAGCTGCTTGTGTGCTGAAGAAGCAGAGCACTAGCTTTCCCTGCTGCTCCTTCTGCCGTGTGAGCAGATGCCCCTGTTCATTCTGTGCTGACTGTGTTTCAGCGCAGCAGAGAGCAGCCTCTGGACTGATTCCATTCAAATGCTTTTCCTGTATGAAAGTGAGCAGTGAAAGCAACGATGAATGCACCAATGTAAAAGGGATTGTGTGCTGAACAGGTCCAGCACCAGCTTTCAATCCTGGCTCTTCTGCTGTGGGAGCAGAGGCCAAACGTTCGTGCTGTACTAACTGTGCTGCTGGGCAGCTGAGAGACACCACCTGAGAATTTGGATTCAAATGGACTTTTAGGTATGAAACCGAGGAGAGATTGCAATGATGGTGACCCCGTTGCAAAGCTGCTTGTGTGCTGAAGAAGCAGAGCACTAGCTTTCCCTGCTGCTCATTCTGCCGTGTGAGCAGATGCCACTGTTCATTCTGTGCTGTGTTGCTGCCAGCAGGGAGCAGGCTCTGGACGGATTCTATTCAAATGCTTTTCCTGTATGAGTGTTAGCAGTGAAAGCAACGATGGAGGCACCAATGTAAAGGTGATTGTGTGCTGAACAGGTCCAGCACCAGCTTTCAATCCTTGCTCTTCTGCTGTGGGAGCAGAGGCCAAACGTTCGTGCTGTACTAACTGTGCTGCTGGGCAGCTGAGAGACACCACCAGAGAATTTGGATTCAAATGGACTTTTAGGTATGAAACCGAGGAGAGACTGCAATGATGGTGACCCCGTTGCAAAGCTGCTTGTGTGCTGAAGAATCAGAGCACTAGCTTTCCCTGCTGGTCCTTCTGCCGTGTGAGCAGATGCCCCTGTTCATTCTGTGCTGTGTTGCAGCCAGCAGGGAGCAGGCTCTGGACTGATTCTATTCAAATGCTTTTCCTGTACGAGTGTTAGCAGTGAAAGCAACGATGGAGGCACCAATGTAAAGGGGATTGTGTGCTGAACAGGTCCAGCACCAGCTTTCAATCCTTGCTCTTCTGCTGTGGGAGCAGATGCCAAACGTTCGTGCTGTACTCACTGTGTTGCTGGGCAGCTGAGACCGCTTGAGAATTTGGATTCAAATGGACTTTTAGGTATGAAACCGAGGAGAGACTGAAATGATGGTGACCCCGTTGCAAAGCTGCTTGTGTGCTGAAGAAGCAGAGCACTAGCTTTCCCTGCTGCTCCTTCTGCCGTGTGAGCAGATGCCACTGTTCATTCTGTGCTGTGTTGCTGCCAGCAGGGAGCAGGCTCTGGACGGATTCTATTCAAATGCTTTTCCTGTATGAGTGTTAGCAGTGAAAGCAACGATGGAGTCACCAATGTAAAGGGGATTGTGTGCTGAACAGGTCCAGCACCAGCTTTCAATCCTGGCTCTTCTGCTGTGGGAGCAGAGGCCAAACGTTCGTGCTGTACTAACTGTGCTGCTGGGCAGCTGAGAGACACCACCTGAGAATTTGGATTCAAATGGACTTTTAGGTAGGAAACCGAGGAGAGACTGCAATGATGGTGACCCCGTTGCAAAGCTGCTTGTGTGCTGAAGAAGCAGAGCACTAGCTTTCCCTGCTGGTCCTTCTGCCGTGTGAGCAGATGCCACTGTTCATTCTGTGCTGACTGTGTTGCTGCGCAGCAGAGAGCAGCCTCTGGACTGATTCCATTCAAATGCTTTTCCTGTATGAAAGTGAGCAGTGAAAGCAACGATGAATGCACCAATGTAAAAGGGATTGTGTGCTGAACAGGTCCAGCACCAGCTTTCAATCCTGGCTCTTCTGCTGTGGGAGCAGAGGCCAAACGTTCGTGCTGTACTAACTGTGCTGCTGGGCAGCTGAGAGACACCACCTGAGAATTTGGATTCAAATGGACTTTTAGGTATGAAACCGAGGAGAGATTGCAATGATGGTGACCCCGTTGCAAAGCTGCTTGTGTGCTGAAGAAGCAGAGCACTAGCTTTCCCTGCTGCTCATTCTGCCGTGTGAGCAGATGCCACTGTTCATTCTGTGCTGTGTTGCTGCCAGCAGGGAGCAGGCTCTGGACGGATTCTATTCAAATGCTTTTCCTGTATGAGTGTTAGCAGTGACAGCAACGATGGAGGCACCAATGTAAAGGGGATTGTGTGCTGAACAGGTCCAGCACCAGCTTTCAATCCTGGCTCTTCTGCTGTGGGAGCAGAGGCCAAACGTTCGTGCTGTACTCACTGTGCTGCTGGGCAGCTGAGCGACACCACCTGAGAATTCGGATTCAAATGGACTTTTAGGTATGAAACCGAGGAGAGACTGCAATGATAGTGACCCCGTTGCAAAGCTGCGTGTGTGCTGAAGAAGCAGAGCACTAGCTTTCCCTGCTGGTCCTTCTGCCGTGTGAGCAGATGCCACTGTTCATTCTGTGCTGACTGTGTTCCTGCACAGCAGAGAGCAGGCTCTGGACTGATTCCATTCAAATGCTTTTCCTGTATGAATGTGAGCAGTGAAAGCAACGATGGAGGCACCAATGTAAAGGGGATTGTGTGCTGAACAGGTCCAGCACCAGCTTTCAATCCTGGCTCTTCTGCTGTGGGAGCAGAGGCCAAACGTTCGTGCTGTACTAACTGTGCTGCTGGGCAGCTGAGAGACACCACCTGAGAATTTGGATTCAAATGGACTTTTAGGTAGGAAACCGAGGAGAGACTGCAATGATGGTGACCCCGTTGCAAAGCTTCTTGTGTGCTGAAGAGACACAGCACTAGCTTTCCCTGCTGGTCCTTCTGCCGTGTGAGCAGATGCCACTGTTCATTCTGTGCTGTGTTGCTGCCAGCAGGGAGCAGGCTCAGGGCTGATTCCATTCAAATGCTTTTCCTGTATGAGTGTTAGCAGTGAAATTAACGATGGAGGCACCAATGTAAAGGGGATTGTGTGCTGAAGAGGTCCAGCACCAGCTTTCAATCCTTGCTCTTCTGCTGTGGGAGCAGATGCCAAACGTTCGTGCTGTACTCACTGTGCTGCTGGGCAGCTGAGACCACTTGAGAATTTGGATTCAAATGGACTTTTAGGTATGAAACCGAGGAGAGACTGAAATGATGGTGACCCCGTTGCAAAGCTGCTTGTGTGCTGAAGAAGCAGAGCACTAGCTTTCCCTGCTGCTCCTTCTGCCGTGTGAGCAGATGCCACTGTTCATTCTGTGCTGTGTTGCTGCCAGCAGGGAGCAGGCTCTGGACGGATTCCATTCAAACGCTTTTCCTGTATGAATGTGAGCACTGAAAGCAACGATGAATGCACCAATGTAAAAGGGATTGTGTGCTGAACAGGTCCAGCACGAGCTTTCAATCCTGGCTCTTCTGCTGTGGGAGCAGAGGCCAAACGTTCGTGCTGTACTAACTGTGCTGCTGGGCAGCTGAGAGACACCACCTGAGAATTTGGATTCAAATGGACTTTTAGGTATGAAACCGAGGAGAGACTGCAATGATGGTGACCCCGTTGAAAAGCTGCTTGTGTGCTGAAGAAGCAGAGCACTAGCTTTCCCTGCTGCTCCTTCTGCCGTGTGAGCAGATGCCACTGTTCATTCTGTGCTGACTGTGTTCCTGCGCAGCAGAGAGCAGCCTCTGGACTGATTCCATTCAAATGCTTTTCCTGTATGAAAGTGAGCAGTGAAAGCAACGATGAATGCACCAATGTAAAAGGGATTGTGTGCTGAACAGGTCCAGCACCAGCTTTCAATCCTGGCTCTTCTGCTGTGGGAGCAGAGGCCAAACGTTCGTGCTGTACTAACTGTGCTGCTGGGCAGCTGAGAGACACCACCTGAGAATTTGGATTCAAATGGACTTTTAGGTATGAAACCGAGGAGAGATTGCAATGATGGTGACCCCGTTGCAAAGCTGCTTGTGTGCTGAAGAAGCAGAGCACTAGCTTTCCCTGCTGCTCCTTCTGCCGTGTGAGCAGATGCCACTGTTCATTCTGTGCTGTGTTGCTGCCAGCAGGGAGCAGGCTCTGGACGGATTCTATTCAAATGCTTTTCCTGTATGAGTGTTAGCAGTGAAAGCAACGACGGAGGCACCAATGTAAAGGGGATTGTGTGCTGAACAGGTCCAGCACCAGCTTTCAATCCTTGCTCTTCTGCTGTGGGAGCAGATGCCAAACGTTCGTGCTGTACTCACTGTGCTGCTGGGCAGCTGAGACCGCTTGAGAATTTGGATTCAAATGGACTTTTAGGTATGAAACCGAGGAGAGACTGAAATGATGGTGACCCCGTTGCAAAGCTGCTTGTGTGCTGAAGAAGCAGAGCACTAGCTCTCCCTGCTGCTCCTGCCGTGTGAGCAGATGCCACTGTTCATTCTGTGCTGACTGTGTTTCTGCGCAGCAGAGAGCAGGCTCTGGACTGATTCCATTCAAATGCTTTTCCTGTATGAATGTGAGCAGTGAAAGCAACGATGGAGGCACCAATGTAAAGGTGATTGTGTGCTGAACAGGTCCAGCACCAGCTTTCAATCCTGGCTCTTCTGCTGTGGGAGCAGAGGCCAAACGTTCGTGCTGTACTCACTGTGCTGCTGGGCAGCTGAGCGACACCACCTGAGAATTCGGATTCAAATGGACTTTTAGGTATGAAACCGAGGAGAGACTGCAATGATGGTGACCCCGTTGCAAAGCTGCGTGTGTGCTGAAGAAGCAGAGCACTAGCTTTCCCTGCTGGTCCTTCTGCCGTGTGAGCAGATGCCACTGTTCATTCTGTGCTGTGTTGCTGCGCAGCAGAGAGCAGGCTCTGGACTGATTCCATTCAAATGCTTTTCCTGTATGAATGTTAGCAGTGAAAGCAACGATGGAGGCACCAATGTAAAGGGGATTGTGTGCTGAACAGGTCCAGCACCAGCTTTCAATCCTGGCTCTTCTGCTGTGGGAGCAGAGGCCAAACGTTCGTGCTGTACTAACTGTGCTGCTGGGCAGCTGAGAGACACCACCTGAGAATTTGGATTCAAATGGACTTTTAGGTATGAAACCGAGGAGAGACTGCAATGATGGTGACCCCGTTGCAAAGCTTCTTGTGTGCTGAAGAGACACAGCACTAGCTTTCCCTGCTGGTCCTTCTGCCGTGTGAGCAGATGCCCCTGTTCATTCTGTGCTGTGTTGCTGCCAGCAGGGAGCAGGCTCTGGACTGATTCTATTCAAATGCTTTTCCTGTACGAGTGTTAGCAGTGAAAGCAACGATGGATGCACCAATGTAAAGGGGATTGTGTGCTGAACAGGTCCAGCACCAGCTTTCAATCCTGGCTCTTCTGCTGTGGGAGCAGAGGCCAAACGTTCGTGCTGTACTAACTGTGCTGCTGGGCAGCTGAGAGACACCACCTGAGAATTTGGATTCAAATGGACTTTTAGGTATGAAACCGAGGAGAGATTGCAATGATGGTGACCCCGTTGCAAAGCTGCTTGTGTGCTGAAGAAGCAGAGCACTAGCTTTCCCTGCTGCTCATTCTGCCGTGTGAGCAGATGCCACTGTTCATTCTGTGCTGTGTTGCTGCCAGCAGGGAGCAGGCTCTGGACGGATTCTATTCAAATGCTTTTCCTGTATGAGTGTTAGCAGTGACAGCAACGATGGAGGCACCAATGTAAAGGGGATTGTGTGCTGAACAGGTCCAGCACCAGCTTTCAATCCTGGCTCTTCTGCTGTGGGAGCAGAGGCCAAACGTTCGTGCTGTACTCACTGTGCTGCTGGGCAGCTGAGCGACACCACCTGAGAATTCGGATTCAAATGGACTTTTAGGTATGAAACCGAGGAGAGACTGCAATGATAGTGACCCCGTTGCAAAGCTGCGTGTGTGCTGAAGAAGCAGAGCACTAGCTTTCCCTGCTGGTCCTTCTGCCGTGTGAGCAGATGCCACTGTTCATTCTGTGCTGACTGTGTTCCTGCACAGCAGAGAGCAGGCTCTGGACTGATTCCATTCAAATGCTTTTCCTGTATGAATGTGAGCAGTGAAAGCAACGATGGAGGCACCAATGTAAAGGGGATTGTGTGCTGAACAGGTCCAGCACCAGCTTTCAATCCTGGCTCTTCTGCTGTGGGAGCAGAGGCCAAACGTTCGTGCTGTACTAACTGTGCTGCTGGGCAGCTGAGAGACACCACCTGAGAATTTGGATTCAAATGGACTTTTAGGTAGGAAACCGAGGAGAGACTGCAATGATGGTGACCCCGTTGCAAAGCTTCTTGTGTGCTGAAGAGGCACAGCACTAGCTTTCCCTGCTGGTCCTTCTGCCGTGTGAGCAGATGCCACTGTTCATTCTGTGCTGTGTTGCTGCCAGCAGGGAGCAGGCTCAGGGCTGATTCCATTCAAATGCTTTTCCTGTATGAGTGTTAGCAGTGAAATTAACGATGGAGGCACCAATGTAAAGGGGATTGTGTGCTGAAGAGGTCCAGCACCAGCTTTCAATCCTTGCTCTTCTGCTGTGGGAGCAGATGCCAAACGTTCGTGCTGTACTCACTGTGCTGCTGGGCAGCTGAGACCACTTGAGAATTTGGATTCAAATGGACTTTTAGGTATGAAACCGAGGAGAGACTGAAATGATGGTGACCCCGTTGCAAAGCTGCTTGTGTGCTGAAGAAGCAGAGCACTAGCTTTCCCTGCTGCTCCTTCTGCCGTGTGAGCAGATGCCACTGTTCATTCTGTGCTGTGTTGCTGCCAGCAGGGAGCAGGCTCTGGACGGATTCCATTCAAACGCTTTTCCTGTATGAATGTGAGCACTGAAAGCAACGATGAATGCACCAATGTAAAAGGGATTGTGTGCTGAACAGGTCCAGCACGAGCTTTCAATCCTGGCTCTTCTGCTGTGGGAGCAGAGGCCAAACGTTCGTGCTGTACTAACTGTGCTGCTGGGCAGCTGAGAGACACCACCTGAGAATTTGGATTCAAATGGACTTTTAGGTATGAAACCGAGGAGAGACTGCAATGATGGTGACCCCGTTGAAAAGCTGCTTGTGTGCTGAAGAAGCAGAGCACTAGCTTTCCCTGCTGCTCCTTCTGCCGTGTGAGCAGATGCCACTGTTCATTCTGTGCTGACTGTGTTCCTACGCAGCAGGGAGCAGGCTCTGGACTGATTCCATTCAAATGCTTTTCCTGTATGAAAGTGAGCAGTGAAAGCAACGATGGAGGCACCAATGTAAAGGGGATTGTGTGCTGAACAGGTCCAGCACCAGCTTTCAATCCTGGCTCTTCTGCTGTGGGAGCAGAGGCCAAACGTTCGTGCTGTACTAACTGTGCTGCTGGGCAGCTGAGCGACACCACCTGAGAATTCGGATTCAAATGGACTTTTAGGTATGAAGCCGAGGAGAGACTGCAATGATGGTGACCCCGTTGCAAAGCTGCGTGTGTGCTGAAGAAGCAGAGCACTAGCTTTCCCTGCTGGTCCTTCTGCCGTGTGAGCAGATGCCCCTGTTCATTCTGTGCTGTGTTGCTGCCAGCAGGGAGCAGGCTCTGGACTGATTCTATTCAAATGCTTTTCCTGTACGAGTGTTAGCAGTGAAAGCAACGATGGATGCACCAATGTAAAGGGGATTGTGTGCTGAACAGGTCCAGCACCAGCTTTCAATCCTGGCTCTTCTGCTGTGGGAGCAGATGCCAAACGTTCGTGCTGTACTCACTGTGCTGCTGGGCAGCTGAGACCGCTTGAGAATTTGGATTCAAATGGACTTTTAGGTATGAAACCGAGGAGAGACTGAAATGATGGTGCCCCCGTTGCAAAGCTGCTTGTGTGCTGAAGAAGCAGAGCACTAGCTTTCCCTGCTGCTCCTTCTGCCGTGTGAGCAGATGCCACTGTTCATTCTGTGCTGACTGTGTTGCTGCGCAGCAGAGAGCAGCCTCTGGACTGATTCCATTCAAATGCTTTTCCTGTATGAAAGTGAGCAGTGAAAGCAACGATGAATGCACCAATGTAAAAGGGATTGTGTGCTGAACAGGTCCAGCACCAGCTTTCAATCCTGGCTCTTCTGCTGTGGGAGCAGAGGCCAAACGTTCGTGCTGTACTAACTGTGCTGCTGGGCAGCTGAGAGACACCACCTGAGAATTTGGATTCAAATGGACTTTTAGGTATGAAACCGAGGAGAGATTGCAATGATGGTGACCCCGTTGCAAAGCTGCTTGTGTGCTGAAGAAGCAGAGCACTAGCTTTCCCTGCTGCTCCTTCTGCCGTGTGAGCAGATGCCACTGTTCATTCTGTGCTGTGTTGCTGCCAGCAGGGAGCAGGCTCTGGACGGATTCTATTCAAATGCTTTTCCTGTATGAGTGTTAGCAGTGAAAGCAACGACGGAGGCACCAATGTAAAGGGGATTGTGTGCTGAACAGGTCCAGCACCAGCTTTCAATCCTTGCTCTTCTGCTGTGGGAGCAGATGCCAAACGTTCGTGCTGTACTCACTGTGCTGCTGGGCAGCTGAGACCGCTTGAGAATTTGGATTCAAATGGACTTTTAGGTATGAAACCGAGGAGAGACTGAAATGATGGTGACCCCGTTGCAAAGCTGCTTGTGTGCTGAAGAAGCAGAGCACTAGCTCTCCCTGCTGCTCCTGCCGTGTGAGCAGATGCCACTGTTCATTCTGTGCTGACTGTGTTTCTGCGCAGCAGAGAGCAGGCTCTGGACTGATTCCATTCAAATGCTTTTCCTGTATGAATGTGAGCAGTGAAAGCAACGATGGAGGCACCAATGTAAAGGTGATTGTGTGCTGAACAGGTCCAGCACCAGCTTTCAATCCTGGCTCTTCTGCTGTGGGAGCAGAGGCCAAACGTTCGTGCTGTACTCACTGTGCTGCTGGGCAGCTGAGCGACACCACCTGAGAATTCGGATTCAAATGGACTTTTAGGTATGAAACCGAGGAGAGACTGCAATGATGGTGACCCCGTTGCAAAGCTGCGTGTGTGCTGAAGAAGCAGAGCACTAGCTTTCCCTGCTGGTCCTTCTGCCGTGTGAGCAGATGCCACTGTTCATTCTGTGCTGTGTTGCTGCGCAGCAGAGAGCAGGCTCTGGACTGATTCCATTCAAATGCTTTTCCTGTATGAATGTTAGCAGTGAAAGCAACGATGGAGGCACCAATGTAAAGGGGATTGTGTGCTGAACAGGTCCAGCACCAGCTTTCAATCCTGGCTCTTCTGCTGTGGGAGCAGAGGCCAAACGTTCGTGCTGTACTAACTGTGCTGCTGGGCAGCTGAGAGACACCACCTGAGAATTTGGATTCAAATGGACTTTTAGGTATGAAACCGAGGAGAGACTGCAATGATGGTGACCCCGTTGCAAAGCTTCTTGTGTGCTGAAGAGACACAGCACTAGCTTTCCCTGCTGGTCCTTCTGCCGTGTGAGCAGATGCCCCTGTTCATTCTGTGCTGTGTTGCTGCCAGCAGGGAGCAGGCTCTGGACTGATTCTATTCAAATGCTTTTCCTGTACGAGTGTTAGCAGTGAAAGCAACGATGGATGCACCAATGTAAAGGGGATTGTGTGCTGAACAGGTCCAGCATCAGCTTTCAATCCTTGCTCTTCTGCTGTGGGAGCAGATGCCAAACGTTCGTGCTGTACTCACTGTGCTGCTGGGCAGCTGAGACCGCTCGACAATTTGGATTCAAATGGACTTTTAGGTATGAAACCGAGGAGAGACTGAAATGATGGTGACCCCGTTGCAAAGCAGCTTGTGTGCTGAAGAAGCAGAGCACTAGCTTTCCCTGCTGCTCCTTCTGCCGTGTGAGCAGATGCCACTGTTCATTCTGTGCTGACTGTGTTGCTGCGCAGCAGAGAGCAGCCTCTGGACTGATTCCATTCAAACGCTTTTCCTGTATGAATGTGAGCACTGAAAGCAACGATGAATGCACCAATGTAAAAGGGATTGTGTGCTGAACAGGTCCAGCACGAGCTTTCAATCCTGGCTCTTCTGCTGTGGGAGCAGAGGCCAAACGTTCGTGCTGTACTAACTGTGCTGCTGGGCAGCTGAGCGACACCACCTGAGAATTCGGATTCAAATGGACTTTTAGGTATGAAGCCGAGGAGAGACTGCAATGATGGTGACCCCGTTGCAAAGCTGCGTGTGTGCTGAAGAAGCAGAGCACTAGCTTTCCCTGCTGGTCCTTCTGCCTTGTGAGCAGATGCCACTGTTCATTCTGTGCTGTGTTGCTGCGCAGCAGAGAGCAGCCTCTGGACTGATTCCATTCAAATGCTTTTCCTGTATGAATGTGAGCAGTGAAAGCAACGATGGAGGCACCAATGTAAAGGGGATTGTGTGCTGAACAGGTCCAGCACCAGCTTTCAATCCTTGCTCTTCTGCTGTGGGAGCAGAGGCCAAACGTTCGTGCTGTACTAACTGTGCTGCTGGGCAGCTGAGAGACACCACCTGAGAATTTGGATTCAAATGGACTTTTAGGTATGAAACCGAGGAGAGACTGCAATGATGGTGACCCCGTTGCAAAGCTGCTTGTGTGCTGAAGAAGCAGAGCACTAGCTTTCCCTGCTGGTCCTTCTGCCGTGTGAGCAGATGCCCCTGTTCATTCTGTGCTGTGTTGCTGCCAGCAGGGAGCAGGCTCTGGACGGATTCTATTCAAATGCTTTTCCTGTATGAGTGTTAGCAGTGAAAGCAACGACGGAGGCACCAATGTAAAGGGGATTGTGTGCTGAACAGGTCCAGCACCAGCTTTCAATCCTGGCTCTTCTGCTGTGGGAGCAGAGGCCAAACGTTTGTGCTGTACTAACTGTGCTGCTGGGCAGCTGAGAGACACCACCTGAGAATTTGGATTCAAATGGACTTTTAGGTATGAACCCGAGGAAGGACTGCAATGATGGTGACCCCTTTGCAAAGCTGCTTGTGTGCTGAAGAAGCAGAGCACTAGCTTTCCCTGCTGGTCCTTCTGCCGTGTGAGCAGATGCCACTGTTCATTCTCTGCTGACTGTGTTGCTGCGCAGCAGAGAGCAGGCCCTGGACTGATTCCATTCAAATGCTTTTCCTGTATGAAAGTGAGCAGTGAAAGCAACGATGGAGGCACCAATGTAAAGGGGATTGTGTGCTGAACAGGTCCAGCACCAGCTTTCAATCCTTGCTCTTCTGCTGTGGGAGCAGATGCCAAACGTTCGTGCTGTACTCACTGTGCTGCTGGGCAGCTGAGACCTCTTGAGAATTTGGATTCAAATGGACTTTTAGGTATGAAACCGAGGAGAGACTGCAATGATGGTGACCCCGTTGCAAAGCTCCTTGTGTGCTGAAGAAGCAGAGCACTAGCTTTCCCTGCTGCTCCTTCTGCCGTGGGAGCAGATGCCACTGTTCATTCTGTGCTGACTGTGTTGCTGCGCAGCAGAGAGCAGCCTCTGGACTGATTCTATTCAAATGCTTTTCCTGTATGAAAGTGAGCAGTGAAAGCAACGATGGAGGCACCAATGTAAAGGGGATTGTGTGCTGAACAGGTCCAGCACCAGCTTTCAATCCTGGCTCTTCTGCTGTGGGAGCAGAGGCCAAACGTTCGTGCTGTACTAACTGTGCTGCTGGGCAGCTGAGAGACACCACCTGAGAATTTGGATTCAAATGGACTTTTAGGTATGAAACCGAGGAGAGACTGCAATGATGGTGACCCCGTTGCAAAGCTGCTTGTGTGCGGAAGAAGCAGAGCACTAGCTTTCCCTGCTGCTCCTTCTGCCGTGTGAGCAGATGCCACTGTTCATTCTGTGCTGACTGTGTTCCTGCGCAGCAGAGAGCAGGCTCTGGACTGATTCCATTCAAATGCTTTTCCTGTATGAATGTGAGCAGTGAAAGCAACGATGGAGGCACCAATGTAAAGGGGATTGTGTGCTGAACAGGTCCAGCACCAGCTTTCAATCCTGGCTCTTCTGCTGTGGGAGCAGAGGCCAAACGTTCGTGCTGTACTAACTGTGCTGCTGGGCAGCTGAGAGACACCACCAGAGAATTTGGATTCAAATGGACATTTAGGTAGGAAACCAAGGAGAGACTGCAATGATGGTGACCCCGTTGCAAAGCTTCTTGTGTGCTGAAGAGACACAGCACTAGCTTTCCCTGCTGGTCCTTCTGCCGTGTGAGCAGATGCCCCTCTTCATTCTGTGCTGTGTTGCTGCCAGCAGGGAGCAGGCTCTGGACTGATTCTATTCAAATGCTTTTCCTGTACGAGTGTTAGCAGTGAAAGCAACGATGGATGCACCAATGTAAAGGGGATTGTGTGCTGAACAGGTCCAGCACCAGCTTTCAATCCTTGCTCTTCTGCTGTGGGAGCAGAGGCCAAACGTTCGTGCTGTACTCACTGTGCTGCTGGGCAGCTGAGACCGCTTGAGAATTTGGATTCAAATGGACTTTTAGGTATGAAACCGAGGAGAGACTGAAATGATGGTGACCCCGTTGCAAAGCTGCTTGTGTGCTGAAGAAGCAGAGCACTAGCTTTCCCTGCTGCTCCTTCTGCCGTGTGAGCAGATGCCACTGTTCATTCTGTGCTGTGTTGCTGCGCAGCAGAGAGCAGCCTCTGGACTGATTCCATTCAAATGCTTTTCCTGTATGAAAGTGAGCAGTGAAAGCAACGATGAATGCACCAATGTAAAAGGGATTGTGTGCTGAACAGGTCCAGCACCAGCTTTCAATCCTGGCTCTTCTGCTGTGGGAGCAGAGGCCAAACGTTCGTGCTGTACTAACTGTGCTGCTGGGCAGCTGAGAGACACCACCTGAGAATTTGGATTCAAATGGACTTTTAGGTATGAAACCGAGGAGAGACTGCAATGATGGTGACCCCGTTGCAAAGCTGCTTGTGTGCTGAAGAAGCAGAGCACTAGCTTTCCCTGCTGCTCCTTCTGCCGTGTGAGCAGATGCCCCTGTTCATTCTGTGCTGTGTTGCTGCCAGCAGGGAGCAGGCTCTGGACGGATTCTATTCAAATGCTTTTCCTGTATGAGTGTTAGCAGTGAAAGCAACGACGGAGGCACCAATGTAAAGGGGATTGTGTGCTGAACAGGTCCAGCACCAGCTTTCAATCCTGGCTCTTCTGCTGTGGGAGCAGAGGCCAAACGTTCGTGCTGTACTAACTGTGCTGCTGGGCAGCTGAGAGACACCACCTGAGAATTTGGATTCAAATGGACTTTTAGGTATGAAACCGAGGAGAGACTGCAATGATGGTGACCCCGTTGCAAAGCTGCTTGTGTGCGGAAGAAGCAGAGCACTAGCTTTCCCTGCTGCTCCTTCTGCCGTGTGAGCAGATGCCACTGTTCATTCTGTGCTGACTGTGTTCCTGCGCAGCAGAGAGCAGGCTCTGGACTGATTCCATTCAAATGCTTTTCCTGTATGAAAGTGAGCAGTGAAAGCAACGATGGAGGCACCAATGTAAAGGTGATTGTGTGCTGAACAGGTCCAGCACCAGCTTTCAATCCTGGCTCTTCTGCTGTGGGAGCAGAGGCCAAACGTTCGTGCTGTACTCACTGTGCTGCTGGGCAGCTGAGAGACACCACCAGAGAATTTGGATTCAAATGGACATTTAGGTAGGAAACCGAGGAGAGACTGCAATGATGGTGACCCCGTTGCAAAGCTTCTTGTGTGCTGAAGAGACACAGAACTAGCTTTCCCTGCTGGTCCTTCTGCCGTGTGAGCAGATGCCCCTCTTCATTCTGTGCTGTGTTGCTGCCAGCAGGGAGCAGGCTCTGGACTGATTCTATTCAAATGCTTTTCCTGTACGAGTGTTAGCAGTGAAAGCAACGATGTATGCACCAATGTAAAGGTGATTGTGTGCTGAACAGGTCCAGCACCAGCTTTCAATCCTTGCTCTTCTGCTGTGGGAGCAGATGCCAAACGTTCGTGCTGTACTCACTGTGCTGCTGGGCAGCTGAGACCGCTTGAGAATTTGGATTCAAATGGACTTTTAGGTATGAAGCCGAGGAGAGACTGCAATGATGGTGACCCCGTTGCAAAGCTGCGTGTGTGCTGATGAAGCAGAGCACTAGCTTTCCCTGCTGGTCCTTCTGCCGTGTGAGCAGATGCCACTGTTCATTCTGTGCTGTGTTGCTGCGCAGCACAGAGCAGCCTCTGGACTGATTCCATTCAAATGCTTTTCCTGTATGAATGTGAGCAGTGAAAGCAACGATGGAGGCACCAATGTAAAGGGGATTGTGTGCTGAACAGGTCCAGCACCAGCTTTCAATCCTGGCTCTTCTGCTGTGGGAGCAGAGGCCAAACGTTCGTGCTGTACTAACTGTGCTGCTGGGCAGCTGAGAGACACCACCTGAGAATTTGGATTCAAATGGACTTTTAGGTAGGAAGCCGAGGAGAGACTGCAATGATGGTGACCCCTTTGCAAAGCTGCTTGTGTGCTGAAGAAGCAGAGCACTAGCTTTCCCTGCTGCTCCTTCTGCCGTGTGAGCAGATGCCACTGTTCATTCTGTGCTGACTGTGTTCCTGCGCAGCAGAGAGCAGCCTCTGGACTGATTCCATTCAAATGCTTTTCCTATATGAAAGTGAGCAGTGAAAGAAACGTTGGAGGCACCAATGTAAAGGGGATTGTGTGCTGAACAGGTCCAGCACCAGCTTTCAATCCTTGCTCTTCTGCTGTGGGAGCCTATGCCAAACGTTCGTGCTGTACTAACTGTGCTGCTGGGCAGCTGAGCGACACCACCTGAGAATTCGGATTCAAATGGACTTTTAGGTATGAAGCCGAGGAGAGACTGCAATGATGGTGACCCCGTTGCAAAGCTGCTTGTGTGCTGAAGAAGCAGAGCCCTAGCTTTCCCTGCTGCTCCTTCTGCCGTGTGAGCAGATGCCACTGTTCATTCTGTGGTGACTGTGTTCCTGCGCAGCAGAGAGCAGCCTCTGGACTGATTCCATTCAAATGCTTTTCCTGTATGAAAGTGAGCAGTGAAAGCAACGATGGATGCACCAATGTAAAGGGGATTGTGTGCTGAACAGGTCCAGCACCAGCTTTCAATCCTGGCTCTTCTGTTGTGGGAGCAGAGGCCAAACGTTCGTGCTGTACTAACTGTGCTGCTGGGCAGCTGAGAGACACCACCTGAGAATTTGGATTCAAATGGACTTTTAGGTATGAAACCGAGGAGAGACTGCAATGATGGTGACCCCGTTGCAAAGCTGCTTGTGTGCTGAAGAAGCAGAGCACTAGCTTTCCCTGCTGCTCCTTCTGCCTTGTGAGCAGATGCCACTGTTCATTCTGTGCTGACTGTGTTGCTGCGCAGCAGAGAGCAGCCTCTGGACTGATTCCATTCAAATGCTTTTCCTGTATGAAAGTGAGCAGTGAAAGCAACGATGGAGGCACCAATGTAAAGGGGATTGTGTGCTGAACAGGTCCAGCACCAGCTTTCAATCCTGGCTCTTCTGCTGTGGGAGCAGAGGCCAAACGTTCGTGCTGTACTCACTGTGCTGCTGGGCAGCTGAGAGACACCACCTGAGAATTTGGATTCAAATATACTTTTAGGTATGAAACCGAGGAGAGACTGCAATGATGGTGACCCCGTTGCAAAGCTGCTTGTGTGCTGAAGAAGCAGAGCACTAGCTTTCCCTGCTGGTCCTTCTGCCGTGTGAGCAGATGCCACTGTTCATTCTGTGCTGACTGTGTTGCTGCGCAGCAGAGAGCAGCCTCTGGACTGATTCCATTCAAATGCTTTTCCTGTATGAAAGTGAGCAGTGAAAGCAACGATGAATGCACCAATGTAAAAGGGATTGTGTGCTGAACAGGTCCAGCACCAGCTTTCAATCCTGGCTCTTCTGCTGTGGGAGCAGAGGCCAAACGTTCGTGCTGTACTCACTGTGCTGCTGGGCAGCTGAGCGACACCACCTGAGAATTCGGATTCAAATGGACTTTTAGGTAGGAAACCGAGGAGAGACTGCAATGATGGTGACCCCGTTGCAAAGCTTCTTGTGTGCTGAAGAGACACAGCACTAGCTTTCCCTGCTGGTCCTTCTGCCGTGTGAGCAGATGCCCCTCTTCATTCTGTGCTGTGTTGCTGCCAGCAGGGAGCAGGCTCTGGACTGATTCTATTCAAATGCTTTTCCTGTACGAGTGTTAGCAGTGAAAGCAACGATGGATGCACCAATGTAAAGGGGATTGTGTGCTGAACAGGTCCAGCACCAGCTTTCAATCCTTGCTCTTCTGCTGTGGGAGCAGATGCCAAACGTTCGTGCTGTACTCACTGTGCTGCTGGGCAGCTGAGACCGCTTGAGAATTTGGATTCAAATGGACTTTTAGGTATGAAACCGAGGAGAGACTGAAATGATGGTGACCCCGTTGCAAAGCTGCTTGTGTGCTGAAGAAGCAGAGCACTAGCTTTCCCTGCTGCTCCTTCTGCCGTGTGAGCAGATGCCACTGTTCATTCTGTGCTGACTGTGTTGCTGCGCAGCAGAGAGCAGCCTCTGGACTGATTCCATTCAAATGCTTTTCCTGTACGAGTGTTTTAGCAGTGAAAGCAACGATGGATGCACCAATGTAAAGGGGATTGTGTGCTGAACAGGTCCAGCACCAGCTTTCAATCCTTGCTCTTCTACTGTGGGAGCAGATGCCAAACGTTCGTGCTGTACTCACTGTGCTGCTGGGCAGCTGAGACCGCTTGAGAATTTGGATTCAAATGGACTTTTAGGTATGAAACCGAGGAGAGACTGAAATGATGGTGACCCCGTTGCAAAGCTGCTTGTGTGGTGAAGAAGCAGAGCACTAGCTCTCCCTGCTGCTCCTTCTGCCGTGTGAGCAGATGCCACTGTTCATTCTGTGCTGACTGTGTTGCTGCGCAGCAGAGAGCAGCCTCTGGACTGATTCCATTCAAATGCTTTTCCTGTATGAAAGTGAGCAGTGAAAGCAACGATGAATGCACCAATGTAAAAGGGATTGTGTGCTGAACAGGTCCAGCACCAGCTTTCAATCCTGGCTCTTCTGCTGTGGGAGCAGAGGCCAAACGTTCGTGCTGTACTAACTGTGCTGCTGGGCAGCTGAGAGACACCACCTGAGAATTTGGATTCAAATGGACTTTTAGGTAGGAAACCGAGGAGAGACTGCAATGATGGTGACCCCGTTGCAAAGCTGCTTGTGTGCTGAAGAAGCAGAGCACTAGCTTTCCCTGCTGCTCCTTCTGCCTTGTGAGCAGATGCCACTGTTCATTCTGTGCTGACTGTGTTGCTGTGCAGCAGAGAGCAGCCTCTGGACTGATTCCATTCAAATGCTTTTCCTGTATGAATGTGAGCAGTGAAAGCAACGATGGAGGCACCAATGTAAAGGTGATTGTGTGCTGAACAGGTCCAGCACCAGCTTTCAATCCTGGCTCTTCTGCTGTGGGAGCAGAGGCCAAACGTTCGTGCTGTACTAACTGTGCTGCTGGGCAGCTGAGAGACACCACCTGAGAATTTGGATTCAAATGGACTTTTAGGTATGAAGCCGAGGAGAGACTGCAATGATGGTGACCCCGTTGCAAAGCTGCTTGTGTGCTGAAGAAGCCCAGCACTAGCTTTCCCTGCTGCTCCTTCTGCCGTGTGAGCAGATGCCACTGTTCATTCTGTGCTGACTGTGTTCCTGCGCAGCAGAGAGCAGGCTCTGGACTGATTCCATTCAAATGCTTTTCCTGTATGAAAGTGAGCAGTGAAAGCAACGATGGAGGCACCAATGTAAAGGGGATTGTGTGCTGAACAGGTCCAGCACCAGCTTTCAATCCTGGCTCTTCTGCTGTGGGAGCAGAGGCCAAACGTTCGTGCTGTACTCACTGTGCTGCTGGGCAGCTGAGAGACACCACCTGAGAATTTGGATTCAAATGGACTTTTAGGTATGAAACCGAGGAGAGACTGCAATGATGGTGACCCCGTTGCAAAGCTGCTTGTGTGCTGAAGAAGCAGAGCACTAGCTTTCCCTGCTGCTCCTTCTGCCGTGTGAGCAGATGCCACTGTTCATTCTGTGCTGACTGTGTTGCTGCGCAGCAGAGAGCAGCCTCTGGACTGATTCCATTCAAATGCTTTTCCTGTATGAAAGTGAGCAGTGAAAGCAACGATGAATGCACCAATGTAAAAGGGATTGTGTGCTGAACAGGTCCAGCACCAGCTTTCAATCCTTGCTCTTCTGCTGTGGGAGCAGATGCCAAACGTTCGTGCTGTACTCACTGTGCTGCTGGGCAGCTGAGACCGCTTGAGAATTTGGATTCAAATGGACTTTTAGGTATGAAACCGAGGAGAGACTGAAATGATGGTGACCCCGTTGCAAAGCTGCTTGTGTGCTGAAGAAGCAGAGCACTAGCTTTCCCTGCTGCTCCTTCTGCCGTGTGAGCAGATGCCACTGTTCATTCTGTGCTGACTGTGTTGCTGCGCAGCAGAGAGCAGCCTCTGGACTGATTCCATTCAAATGCTTTTCCTGTACGAGTGTTTTAGCAGTGAAAGCAACGATGGATGCACCAATGTAAAAGGGATTGTGTGCTGAACAGGTCCAGCACCAGCTTTCAATCCTGGCTCTTCTGTTGTGGGAGCAGAGGCCAAACGTTCGTGCTGTACTAACTGTGCTGCTGGGCAGCTGAGAGACACCACCTGAGAATTTGGATTCAAATGGACTTTTAGGTATGAAACCGAGGAGAGACTGCAATGATGGTGACCCCGTTGCAAAGCTGCTTGTGTGCTGAAGAAGCAGAGCACTAGCTTTCCCTGCTGCTCCTTCTGCCGTGTGAGCAGATGCCACTGTTCATTCTGTGCTGACTGTGTTGCTGCGCAGCAGAGAGCAGCCTCTGGACTGATTCCATTCAAATGCTTTTCCTGTATGAAAGTGAGCAGTGAAAGCAACGATGAATGCACCAATGTAAAAGGGATTGTGTGCTGAACAGGTCCAGCACCAGCTTTCAATCCTGGCTCTTCTGCTGTGGGAGCAGAGGCCAAACGTTCCTGCTGTACTCACTGTGCTGCTGGGCAGCTGAGCGACACCACCTGAGAATTCGGATTCAAATGGACTTTTAGGTAGGAAACCGAGGAGAGACTGAAATGATGGTGACCCCGTTGCAAAGCTTCTTGTGTGCTGAAGAGACATAGCACTAGCTTTCCCTGCTGGTCCTTCTGCCGTGTGAGCAGATGCCCCTCTTCATTCTGTGCTGTGTTGCTGCCAGCAGGGAGCAGGCTCTGGACTGATTCTATTCAAATGCTTTTCCTGTATGAGTGTGAGCAGTGAAAGCAACGATGGATGCACCAATGTAAAGGGGATTGTGTGCTGAACAGGTCCAGCACCAGCTTTCAATCCTTGCTCTTCTGCTGTGGGAGCAGATGCCAAACGTTCGTGCTGTACTCACTGTGCTGCTGGGCAGCTGAGACAGCTTGAGAATTTGGATTCAAATGGACTTTTAGGTATGAAACCGAGGAGAGACTGAAATGATGGTGACCCCGTTGCAAAGCTGCTTGTGTGCTGAAGAAGCAGAGCACTAGCTTTCCCTGCTGCTCCTTCTGCCGTGTGAGCAGATGCCACTGTTCATTCTGTGCTGACTGTGTTCCTGCGCAGCAGAGAGCAGCCTCTGGACTGATTCCATTCAAATGCTTTTCCTGTACGAGTGTTTTAGCAGTGAAAGCAACGATGGATGCACCAATGTAAAGGGGATTGTGTGCTGAACAGGTCCAGCACCAGCTTTCAATCCTGGCTCTTCTGCTGTGGGAGCAGATGCCAAACGTTCGTGCTGTACTCACTGTGCTGCTGGGCAGCTGAGACCGCTTGAGAATTTGGATTCAAATGGACTTTTAGGTATGAAACCGAGGAGAGACTGAAATGATGGTGACCCCGTTGCAAAGCTGCTTGTGTGCTGAAGAAACAGAGCACTAGCTCTCCCTGCTGCTCCTTCTGCCGTGTGAGCAGATGCCACTGTTCATTCTGTGCTGACTGTGTTGCTGCGCAGCAGAGAGCAGCCTCTGGACTGATTCCATTCAAATGCTTTTCCTGTATGAAAGTGAGCAGTGAAAGCAACGATGAATGCACCAATGTAAAAGGGATTGTGTGCTGAACAGGTCCAGCACCAGCTTTCAATCCTGGCTCTTCTGCTGTGGGAGCAGAGGCCAAACGTTCGTGCTGTACTAACTGTGCTGCTGGGCAGCTGAGAGACACCACCTGAGAATTTGGATTCAAATGGACTTTTAGGTATGAAGCCGAGGAGAGACTGCAATGATGGTGACCCCGTTGCAAAGCTGCTTGTGTGCTGAAGAAGCAGAGCACTAGCTTTCCCTGCTGCTCCTTCTGCCGTGTGAGCAGATGCCACTGTTCATTCTGTGCTGACTGTGTTCCTGCGCAGCAGAGAGCAGGCTCTGGACTGATTCCATTCAAATGCTTTTCCTGTATGAAAGTGAGCAGTGAAAGCAACGATGGAGGCACCAATGTAAAGGGGATTGTGTGCTGAACAGGTCCAGCACCAGCTTTCAATCCTGGCTCTTCTGCTGTGGGAGCAGAGGCCAAACGTTCGTGCTGTACTAACTGTGCTGCTGGGCAGCTGAGAGACACCACCTGAGAATTTGGATTCAAATATACTTTTAGGTATGAAACCGAGGAGAGACTGCAATGATGGTGACCCCGTTGCAAAGCTGCTTGTGTGCTGAAGAAGCAGAGCACTAGCTTTCCCTGCTGCTCCTTCTGCCGTGTGAGCAGATGCCACTGTTCATTCTGTGCTGACTGTGTTGCTGCGCAGCAGAGAGCAGCCTCTGGACTGATTCCATTCAAATGCTTTTCCTGTATGAAAGTGCGCAGTGAAAGCAACGATGAATGCACCAATGTAAAAGGGATTGTGTGCTGAACAGGTCCAGCACCAGCTTTCAATCCCTGGCTCTTCTGCTGTGGGAGCAGAGGCCAAACGTTCGTGCTGTACTCACTGTGCTGCTGGGCAGCTGAGACCGCTTGAGAATTCGGATTCAAATGGACTTTTAGGTAGGAAACCGAGGAGAGACTGCAATGATGGTGACCCCGTTGCAAAGCTTCTTGTGTGCTGAAGAGACACAGCACTAGCTTTCCCTGCTGGTCCTTCTGCCGTGTGAGCAGATGCCCCTCTTCATTCTGTGCTGTGTTGCTGCCAGCAGGGAGCAGGCTCTGGACTGATTCTATTCAAATGCTTTTCCTGTACGAGTGTTAGCAGTGAAAGCAACGATGGATGCACCAATGTAAAGGGGATTGTGTGCTGAACAGGTCCAGCACCAGCTTTCAATCCTTGCTCTTCTGCTGTGGGAGCAGATGCCAAACGTTCGTGCTGTACTCACTGTGCTGCTGGGCAGCTGAGACCGCTTGAGAATTTGGATTCAAATGGACTTTTAGGTATGAAACCGAGGAGAGACTGAAATGATGGTGACCCCGTTGCAAAGCTGCTTGTGTGCTGAAGAAGCAGAGCACTAGCTTTCCCTGCTGCTCCTTCTGCCGTGTGAGCAGATGCCACTGTTCATTCTGTGCTGACTGTGTTGCTGCGCAGCAGAGAGCAGCCTCTGGACTGATTCCATTCAAATGCTTTTCCTGTACGAGTGTTTTAGCAGTGAAAGCAACGATGGATGCACCAATGTAAAGGGGATTGTGTGCTGAACAGGTCCAGCACCAGCTTTCAATCCTTGCTCTTCTGCTGTGGGAGCAGATGCCAAACGTTCGTGCTGTACTCACTGTGCTGCTGGGCAGCTGAGACCGCTTGAGAATTTGGATTCAAATGGACTTTTAGGTATGAAACCGAGGAGAGACTGAAATGATGGTGACCCCGTTGCAAAGCTGCTTGTGTGCTGAAGAAGCAGAGCACTAGCTCTCCCTGCTGCTCCTTCTGCCGTGTGAGCAGATGCCACTGTTCATTCTGTGCTGACTGTGTTGCTGCGCAGCAGAGAGCAGCCTCTGGACTGATTCCATTCAAATGCTTTTCCTGTATGAATGTGAGCAGTGAAAGCAACGATGAATGCACCAATGTAAAAGGGATTGTGTGCTGAACAGGTCCAGCACCAGCTTTCAATCCTGGCTCTTCTGCTGTGGGAGCAGAGGCCAAACGTTCGTGCTGTACTCACTGTGCTGCTGGGCAGCTGAGAGACACCACCTGAGAATTTGGATTCAAATGGACTTTTAGGTATGAAACCGAGGAGAGACTGCAATGATGGTGACCCCGTTGCAAAGCTGCTTGTGTGCTGAAGAAGCAGAGCACTAGCTTTCCCTGCTGCTCCTTCTGCCTTGTGAGCAGATGCCACTGTTCATTCTGTGCTGACTGTGTTGCTGCGCAGCAGAGAGCAGCCTCTGGACTGATTCCATTCAAATGCTTTTCCTGTATGAATGTGAGCAGTGAAAGCAACGATGGAGGCACCAATGTAAAGGTGATTGTGTGCTGAACAGGTCCAGCACCAGCTTTCAATCCTGGCTCTTCTGCTGTGGGAGCAGAGGCCAAACGTTCGTGCTGTACTAACTGTGCTGCTGGGCAGCTGAGAGACACCACCTGAGAATTTGGATTCAAATGGACTTTTAGGTATGAAGCCGAGGAGAGACTGCAATGATGGTGACCCCGTTGCAAAGCTGCTTGTGTGCTGAAGAAGCCCAGCACTAGCTTTCCCTGCTGCTCCTTCTGCCGTGTGAGCAGATGCCACTGTTCATTCTGTGCTGACTGTGTTGCTGCGCAGCAGAGAGCAGCCTCTGGACTGATTCTATTCAAATGCTTTTCCTGTATGAAAGTGAGCAGTGAAAGCAACGATGGAGGCACCAATGTAAAGGGGATTGTGTGCTGAACAGGTCCAGCACCAGCTTTCAATCCTGGCTCTTCTGCTGTGGGAGCAGAGGCCAAACGTTCGTGCTGTACTCACTGTGCTGCTGGGCAGCTGAGAGACACCACCTGAGAATTTGGATTCAAATGGACTTTTAGGTATGAAACCGAGGAGAGACTGCAATGATGGTGACCCCGTTGCAAAGCTGCTTGTGTGCTGAAGAAGCAGAGCACTAGCTTTCCCTGCTGCTCCTTCTGCCGTGTGAGCAGATGCCACTGTTCATTCTGTGCTGTGTTGCTGCCAGCAGGGAGCAGGCTCTGGACGGATTCTATTCAAATGCTTTTCCTGTATGAGTGTTAGCAGTGAAAGCAACGATGGAGGCACCAATGTAAAGGGGATTGTGTGCTGAACAGGTCCAGCACCAGCTTTCAATCCTGGCTCTTCTGCTGTGGGAGCAGAGGCCAAACGTTCGTGCTGTACACACTGTGCTGCTGGGCAGCTGAGCGACACCACCTGAGAATTCGGATTCAAATGGACTTTTAGGTAGGAAACCGAGGAGAGACTGCAATGATGGTGACCCCGTTGCAAAGCTTCTTGTGTGCTGAAGAGACACAGCACTAGCTTTCCCTGCTGGTCCTTCTGCCGTGTGAGCAGATGCCCCTCTTCATTCTGTGCTGTGTTGCTGCCAGCAGGGAGCAGGCTCTGGACTGATTCTATTCAAATGCTTTTCCTGTACGAGTGTTAGCAGTGAAAGCAACGATGGATGCACCAATGTAAAGGGGATTGTGTGCTGAACAGGTCCAGCACCAGCTTTCAATCCTTGCTCTTCTGCTGTGGGAGCAGATGCCAAACGTTCGTGCTGTACTCACTGTGCTGCTGGGCAGCTGAGACCGCTTGAGAATTTGGATTCAAATGGACTTTTAGGTATGAAACCGAGGAGAGACTGAAATGATGGTGACCCCGTTGCAAAGCTGCTTGTGTGCTGAAGAAGCAGAGCACTAGCTTTCCCTGCTGCTCCTTCTGCCGTGTGAGCAGATGCCACTGTTCATTCTGTGCTGACTGTGTTCCTGCGCAGCAGAGAGCAGCCTCTGGACTGATTCCATTCAAATGCTTTTCCTGTATGAAAGTGCGCAGTGAAAGAAACGATGAATGCACCAATGTAAAAGGGATTGTGTGCTGAACAGGTCCAGCACCAGCTTTCAATCCTGGCTCTTCTGCTGTGGGAGCAGAGGCCAAACGTTCGTGCTGTACTCACTGTGCTGCTGGGCAGCTGAGCGACACCACCTGAGAATTCGGATTCAAATGGACTTTTAGGTAGGAAACCGAGGAGAGACTGCAATGATGGTGACCCCGTTGCGAAGCTTCTTGTGTGCTGAAGAGACACAGCACTAGCTTTCCCTGCTGGTCCTTCTGCCGTGTGAGCAGATGCCACTCTTCATTCTGTGCTGTGTTGCTGCCAGCAGGGAGCAGGCTCTGGACTGATTCTATTCAAATGCTTTTCCTGTACGAGTGTTAGCAGTGAAAGCAACGATGGATGCACCAATGTAAAGGGGATTGTGTGCTGAACAGGTCCAGCACCAGCTTTCAATCCTTGCTCTTCTGCTGTGGGAGCAGATGCCAAACGTTCGTGCTGTACTCACTGTGCTGCTGGGCAGCTGAGAGACACCACCTGAGAATTTGGATTCAAATGGACTTTTAGGTATGAAACCGAGGAGAGACTGCAATGATGGTGACCCCGTTGCAAAGCTGCTTGTGTGCTGAAGAAGCAGAGCACTAGCTTTCCCTGCTGCTCCTTCTGCCGTGTGAGCAGATGCCACTGTTCATTCTGTGCTGACTGTGTTGTTGCGCAGCAGAGAGCAGCCTCTGGACTGATTCCATTCAAATGCTTTTCCTGTATGAAAGTGAGCAGTGAAAGCAACGATGGATGCACCAATGTAAAGGGGATTGTGTGCTGAACAGGTCCAGCACCAGCTTTCAATCCTTGCTCTTCTGCTGTGGGAGCAGATGCCAAACGTTCGTGCTGTACTCACTGTGCTGCTGGGCAGCTGAGACCCCTTGAGAATTTGGATTCAAATGAACTTTTAGGTATGAAACCGAGGAGAGACTGAAATGATGGTGACCCCGTTGCAAAGCTGCTTGTGTGCTGAAGAAGCAGAGCACTAGCTTTCCCTGCTGCTCCTTCTGCCGTGTGAGCAGATGCCACTGTTCATTCTGTGCTGACTGTGTTGCTGCGCAGCAGAGAGCAGCCTCTGGACTGATTCCATTCAAATGCTTTTCCTGTATGAAAGTGAGCAGTGAAAGCAACGATGAATGCACCAATGTAAAAGGGATTGTGTGCTGAACAGGTCCAGCACCAGCTTTCAATCCTGGCTCTTCTGTTGTGGGAGCAGAGGCCAAACGTTCGTGCTGTACTAACTGTGCTGCTGGGCAGCTGAGAGACACCACCTGAGAATTTGGATTCAAATGGACTTTTAGGTATGAAACCGAGGAGAGACTGCAATGATGGTGACCCCGTTGCAAAGCTGCTTGTGTGCTGAAGAAGCAGAGCACTAGCTTTCCCTGCTGCTCCTTCTGCCTTGTGAGCAGATGCCACTGTTCATTCTGTGCTGACTGTTGCTGCCAGCAGAGAGCAGCCTCTGGACTGATTCCATTCAAATGCTTTTCCTGTATGAAAGTGAGCAGTGAAAGCAACGATGAATGCACCAATGTAAAAGGGATTGTGTGCTGAACAGGTCCAGCACCAGCTTTCAATCCTTGCTCTTCTGCTGTGGGAGCAGATGCCAAACGTTCGTGCTGTACTCACTGTGCTGCTGGGCAGCTGAGAGACACCACCTGAGAATTTGGATTCAAATGGACTTTTAGGTATGAAAACGAGGAGAGACTGCAATGATGGTGACCCCGTTGCAAAGCTGCTTGTGTGCTGAAGAAGCAGAGCACTAGCTTTCCCTGCTGCTCCTTCTGCCGTGTGAGCAGATGCCACTGTTCATTCTGTGCTGACTGTGTTCCTGCGCAGCAGAGAGCAGCCTCTGGACTGATTCCATTCAAATGCTTTTCCTGTATGAAAGTGAGCAGTGAAAGCAACGATGGAGGCACCAATGTAAAAGGGATTGTGTGCTGAACAGGTCCAGCACCAGCTTTCAATCCTGGCTCTTCTGCTGTGGGAGCAGAGGCCAAACGTTCATGCTGTACTAACTGTGCTGCTGGGCAGCTGAGAGACACCACCTGAGAATTTGGATTCAAATGGACTTTTAGGTAGGAAACCGAGGAGAGACTGCAATGATGGTGACCCCGTTGCAAAGCTGCTTGTGTGCTGAAGAAGCCCAGCACTAGCTTTCCCTGCTGCTCCTTCTGCCGTGTGAGCAGATGCCACTGTTCATTCTGTGCTGACTGTGTTCCTGCGCAGCAGAGAGCAGGCTCTGGACTGATTCCATTCAAATGCTTTTCCTGTATGAAAGTGAGCAGTGAAAGCAACGATGGAGGCACCAATGTAAAAGGGATTGTGTGCTGAACAGGTCCAGCACCAGCTTTCAATCCTGGCTCTTCTGCTGTGGGAGCAGAGGCCAAACGTTCGTGCTGTACTCACTGTGCTGCTGGGCAGCTGAGAGACACCACCTGAGAATTTGGATTCAAATGGACTTTTAGGTACGAAACCGAGGAGAGACTGCAATGATGGTGACCCCGTTGCAAAGCTGCTTGTGTGCTGAAGAAGCAGAGCACTAGCTTTCCCTGCTGCTCCTTCTGCCGTGTGAGCAGGTGCCACTGTTCATTCTGTGCTGTGTTGCTGCCAGCAGAGAGCAGGCTCTGGACGGATTCTATTCAAATGCTTTTCCTGTATGAGTGTTAGCAGTGAAAGCAACGATGGAGGCACCAATGTAAAGGGGATTGTGTGCTGAACAGGTCCAGCACCAGCTTTCAATCCTGGCTCTTCTGCTGTGGGAGCAGAGGCCAAACGTTCGTGCTGTACTCACTGTGCTGCTGGGCAGCTGAGCGACACCACCTGAGAATTCGGATTCAAATGGACTTTTAGGTAGGAAACCGAGGAGAGACTGCAATGATGGTGACCCCGTTGCAAAGCTTCTTGTGTGCTGAAGAGACACAGCACTAGCTTTCCCTGCTGGTCCTTCTGCCGTGTGAGCAGATGCCCCTGTTCATTCTGTGCTGTGTTGCTGCCAGCAGGGAGCAGGCTCTGGACTGATTCTATTCAAATGCTTTTCCTGTACGAGTGTTAGCAGTGAAAGCAACGATGGATGCACCAATGTAAAGGGGATTGTGTGCTGAACAGGTCCAGCACCAGCTTTCAATCCTTGCTCTTCTGCTGTGGGAGCAGATGCCAAACGTTCGTGCTGTACTCACTGTGCTGCTGGGCAGCTGAGACCGCTTGAGAATTTGGATTCAAATGGACTTTTAGGTATGAAACCGAGGAGAGACTGCAATGATGGTGACCCCGTTGCAAAGCTGCTTGTGTGCTGAAGAAGCAGAGCACTAGCTTTCCCTGCTGCTCCTTCTGCCGTGTGAGCAGATGCCACTGTTCATTCTGTGCTGACTGTGTTCCTGCGCAGCAGAGAGCAGCCTCTGGACTGATTCCATTCAAATGCTTTTCCTGTATGAAAGTGAGCAGTGAAAGCAACGATGAATGCACCAATGTAAAAGGGATTGTGTGCTGAACAGGTCCAGCACCAGCTTTCAATCCTGGCTCTTCTGCTGTGGGAGCAGAGGCCAAACGTTCGTGCTGTACTAACTGTGCTGCTGGGCAGCTGAGAGACACCACCTGAGAATTTGGATTCAAATGGACTTTTAGGTATGAAACCGAGGAGAGACTGCAATGATGGTGACCCCGTTGCAAAGCTGCTTGTGTGCTGAAGAAGCAGAGCACTAGCTTTCCCTGCTGCTCCTTCTGCCGTGTGAGCAGATGCCACTGTTCATTCTGTGCTGACTGTGTTGCTGCGCAGCAGAGAGCAGCCTCTGGACTGATTCCATTCAAATGCTTTTCCTGTATGAATGTGAGCAGTGAAAGCAACGATGAATGCACCAATGTAAAGGTGATTGTGTGCTGAACAGGTCCAGCACCAGCTTTCAATCCTGGCTCTTCTGCTGTGGGAGCAGAGGCCAAACGTTCGTGCTGTACTAACTGTGCTGCTGGGCAGCTGAGAGACACCACCTGAGAATTTGGATTCAAATGGACTTTTAGGTATGAAGCCGAGGAGAGACTGCAATGATGGTGACCCCGTTGCAAAGCTGCTTGTGTGCTGAAGAAGCAGAGCACTAGCTTTCCCTGCTGCTCCTTCTGCCGTGTGAGCAGATGCCACTGTTCATTCTGTGCTGACTGTGTTCCTGCGCAGCAGAGAGCAGGCTCTGGACTGATTCCATTCAAATGCTTTTCCTGTATGAAAGTGAGCAGTGAAAGCAACGATGGAGGCACCAATGTAAAGGGGATTGTGTGCTGAACAGGTCCAGCACCAGCTTTCAATCCTGGCTCTTCTGCTGTGGGAGCAGATGCCAAACGTTCGTGCTGTACTCACTGTGCTGCTGGGCAGCTGAGACCGCTTGAGAATTTGGATTCAAATGGACTTTTAGGTATGAAACCGAGGAGAGACTGAAATGATGGTGACCCCGTTGCAAAGCTGCTTGTGTGCTGAAGAAGCAGAGCACTAGCTTTCCCTGCTGCTCCTTCTGCCGTGTGAGCAGATGCCACTGTTCATTCTGTGCTGACTGTGTTCCTGCGCAGCAGAGAGCAGCCTCTGGACTGATTCCATTCAAATGCTTTTCCTGTATGAAAGTGAGCAGTGAAAGCAACGATGAATGCACCAATGTAAAAGGGATTGTGTGCTGAACAGGTCCAGCACCAGCTTTCAATCCTGGCTCTTCTGTTGTGGGAGCAGAGGCCAAACGTTCGTGCTGTACTCACTGTGCTGCTGGGCAGCTGAGAGACACCACCTGAGAATTTGGATTCAAATGGACTTTTAGGTATGAAACCGAGGAGAGACTGCAATGATGGTGACCCCGTTGCAAAGCTGCTTGTGTGCTGAAGAAGCAGAGCACTAGCTTTCCCTGCTGCTCCTTCTGCCTTGTGAGCAGATGCCACTGTTCATTCTGTGCTGACTGTGTTGCTGCGCAGCAGAGAGCAGCCTCTGGACTGATTCCATTCAAATGCTTTTCCTGTATGAAAGTGAGCAGTGAAAGCAACGATGGAGGCACCAATGTAAAGGGGATTGTGTGCTGAACAGGTCCAGCACCAGCTTTCAATCCTGGCTCTTCTGCTGTGGGAGCAGAGGCCAAACGTTCGTGCTGTACTCACTGTGCTGCTGGGCAGCTGAGAGACACCACCTGAGAATTTGGATTCAAATGGACTTTTAGGTATGAAACCGAGGAGAGACTGCAATGATGGTGACCCCGTTGCAAAGCTGCTTGTGTGCTGAAGAAGCAGAGCACTAGCTTTCCCTGCTGCTCCTTCTGCCTTGTGAGCAGATGCCACTGTTCATTCTGTGCTGACTGTGTTGCTGCGCAGCAGAGAGCAGCCTCTGGACTGATTCCATTCAAATGCTTTTCCTGTATGAATGTGAGCAGTGAAAGCAACGATGAATGCACCAATGTAAAGGTGATTGTGTGCTGAACAGGTCCAGCACCAGCTTTCAATCCTGGCTCTTCTGCTGTGGGAGCAGAGGCCAAACGTTCGTGCTGTACTAACTGTGCTGCTGGGCAGCTGAGAGACACCACCTGAGAATTTGGATTCAAATGGACTTTTAGGTATGAAGCCGAGGAGAGACTGCAATGATGGTGACCCCGTTGCAAAGCTGCTTGTGTGCTGAAGAAGCAGAGCACTAGCTTTCCCTGCTGCTCCTTCTGCCGTGTGAGCAGATGCCACTGTTCATTCTGTGCTGACTGTGTTCCTGCGCAGCAGAGAGCAGGCTCTGGACTGATTCCATTCAAATGCTTTTCCTGTATGAAAGTGAGCAGTGAAAGCAACGATGGAGGCACCAGTGTAAAGGGGATTGTGTGCTGAACAGGTCCAGCACCAGCTTTCAATCCTGGCTCTTCTGCTGTGGGAGCAGAGGCCAAACGTTCGTGCTGTACTCACTGTGCTGCTGGGCAGCTGAGAGACACCACCTGAGAATTTGGATTCAAATGGACTTTTAGGTATGAAACCGAGGAGAGACTGCAATGATGGTGACCCCGTTGCAAAGCTGCTTGTGTGCTGAAGAAGCAGAGCACTAGCTTTCCCTGCTGCTCCTTCTGCCTTGTGAGCAGATGCCACTGTTCATTCTGTGCTGACTGTGTTGCTGCGCAGCAGAGAGCAGCCTCTGGACTGATTCCATTCAAATGCTTTTCCTGTATGAAAGTGAGCAGTGAAAGCAACGATGAATGCACTAATGTAAAAGGGATTGTGTGCTGAACAGGTCCAGCACCAGCTTTCAATCCTTGCTCTTCTGCTGTGGGAGCAGATGCCAAACGTTCGTGCTGTACTCACTGTGCTGCTGGGCAGCTGAGACCGCTTGAGAATTTGGATTCAAATGAACTTTTAGGTATGAAATCGAGGAGAGACTGCAATGATGGTGACCCCGTTGCAAAGCTGCTTGTGTGCTGAAGAAGCAGAGCACTAGCTTTCCCTGCTGCTCCTTCTGCCGTGTGAGCAGATGCCACTGTTCATTCTGTGCTGACTGTGTTGCTGCGCAGCAGAGAGCAGCCTCTGGACTGATTCCATTCAAATGCTTTTCCTGTATGAAAGTGAGCAGTGAAAGCAACGATGGAGGCACCAATGTAAAGGTGATTGTGTGCTGAACAGGTCCAGCACCAGCTTTCAATCCTTGCTCTTCTGCTGTGGGAGCAGATGCCAAACGTTCGTGCTGTACTACTCACTGTGCTGCTGGGCAGCTGAGAGACACCACCTGAGAATTTGGATTCAAATGGACTTTTAGGTATGAAACCGAGGAGAGACTGAAATGATGGTGACCCCGTTGCAAAGCTCCTTGCGTGCTGAAGAAGCAGAGCACTAGCTCTCCCTGCTGCTCCTTCTGCCGTGTGAGCAGATGCCACTGTTCATTCTGTGCTGACTGTGTTGCTGCGCAGCAGAGAGCAGCCTCTGGACTGATTCCATTCAAATGCTTTTCCTGTATGAATGTGAGCAGTGAAAGCAACGATGGAGGCACCAATGTAAAGGGGATTGTTTGCTGAACAGGTCCAGCACCAGCTTTCAATCCTGGCTCTTCTGCTGTGGGAGCAGAGGCCAAACGTTCGTGCTGTACTAACTGTGCTGCTGGGCAGCTGAGAGACACCACCTGAGAATTTGGATTCAAATGGACTTTTAGGTAGGAAAAAGAGGAGAGACTGCAATGATGGTGACCCCGTTGCAAAGCTTCTTGTGTGCTGAAGAGACACAGCACTAGCTTTCCCTGCTGGTCCTTCTGCCGTGTGAGCAGATGCCCCTGTTCATTCTGTGCTGTGTTGCTGCCAGCAGGGAGCAGGCTCTGGACTGATTCTATTCAAATGCTTTTCCTGTACGAGTGTTTTAGCAGTGAAAGCAACGATGGATGCACCAATGTAAAGGGGATTGTGTGCTGAACAGGTCCAGCACCAGCTTTCAATCCTTGCTCTTCTGCTGTGGGAGCAGATGCCAAACGTTCGTGCTGTACTCACTGTGCTGCTGGGCAGCTGAGACCGCTTGAGAATTTGGATTCAAATGGACTTTTAGGTATGAAACCGAGGAGAGACTGAAATGATGGTGACCCCGTTGCAAAGCTGCTTGTGTGCTGAAGAAGCAGAGCACTAGCTCTCCCTGCTGCTCCTTCTGCCGTGTGAGCAGATGCCACTGTTCATTCTGTGCTGACTGTGTTGCTGCGCAGCAGAGAGCAGCCTCTGGACTGATTCCATTCAAATGCTTTTCCTGTATGAAAGTGAGCAGTGAAAGCAACGATGAATGCACCAATGTAAAAGGGATTGTGTGCTGAACAGGTCCAGCACCAGCTTTCAATCCTGGCTCTTCTGCTGTGGGAGCAGATGCCAAACGTTCGTGCTGTACTAACTGTGCTGCTGGGCAGCTGAGAGACACCACCTGAGAATTTGGATTCAAATGGACTTTTAGGTATGAAACCGAGGAGAGACTGCAATGATGGTGACCCCGTTGCAAAGCTGCTTGTGTGCTGAAGAAGCAGAGCACTAGCTTTCCCTGCTGCTCCTTCTGCCTTGTGAGCAGATGCCACTGTTCATTCTGTGCTGACTGTGTTGCTGCGCAGCAGAGAGCAGCCTCTGGACTGATTCCATTCAAATGCTTTTCCTGTATGAATGTGAGCAGTGAAAGCAACGATGGAGGCAGCAATGTAAAGGTGATTGTTTGCTGAACAGGTCCAGCACCAGCTTTCAATCCTGGCTCTTCTGCTGTGGGAGCAGAGGCCAAACGTTCGTGCTGTACTAACTGTGCTGCTGGGCAGCTGAGAGACACCACCTGAGAATTTGGATTCAAATGGACTTTTAGGTATGAAGCCGAGGAGAGACTGCAATGATGGTGACCCCGTTGCAAAGCGGCTTGTGTGCTGAAGAAGCCCAGCACTATCTTTCCCTGCTGCTCCTTCTGCCGTGTGAGCAGATGCCACTGTTCATTCTGTGCTGACTGTGTTCCTGCGCAGCAGAGAGCAGGCTCTGGACTGATTCCATTCAAATGCTTTTCCTGTATGAAAGTGAGCAGTGAAAGCAACGATGGAGGCACCAATGTAAAGGGGATTGTGTGCTGAACAGGTCCAGCACCAGCTTTCAATCCTGGCTCTTCTGCTGTGGGAGCAGAGGCCAAACGTTCGTGCTGTACTAACTGTGCTGCTGGGCAGCTGAGAGACACCACCTGAGAATTTGGATTCAAATGGACTTTTAGGTATGAAACCGAGGAGAGACTGCAATGATGGTGACCCCGTTGCAAAGCTGCTTGTGTGCTGAAGAAGCAGAGCACTAGCTTTCCCTGCTGCTCCTTCTGCCGTGTGAGCAGATGCCACTGTTCATTCTGTGCTGTGTTGCTGCCAGCAGGGAGCAGGCTCTGGACGGATTCTATTCAAATGCTTTTCCTGTATGAGTTTTAGCAGTGAAAGCAACGATGGAGGCACCAATGTAAAGGGGATTGTGTGCTGAACAGGTCCAGCACCAGCTTTCAATCCTGGCTCTTCTGCTGTGGGAGCAGAGGCCAAACGTTCGTGCTGTACTCACTGTGCTGCTGGGCAGCTGAGCGACACCACCTGAGAATTCGGATTCAAATGGACTTTTAGGTATGAAACCGAGGAGAGACTGCAATGATGGTGACCCCGTTGCAAAGCTGCTTGTGTGCTGAAGAAGCAGAGCAGTAGCTTTCCCTGCTGCTCCTTCTGCCGTGTGAGCAGATGCCACTGTTCATTCTGTGCTGACTGTGTTGCTGCGCAGCAGAGAGCAGCCTCTGGACTGATTCCATTCAAATGCTTTTCCTGTATGAATGTGAGCAGTGAAAGCAACGATGGAGGCAGCAATGTAAAGGTGATTGTTTGCTGAACAGGTCCAGCACCAGCTTTCAATCCTGGCTCTTCTGCTGTGGGAGCAGAGGCCAAACGTTCGTGCTGTACTAACTGTGCTGCTGGGCAGCTGAGAGACACCACCTGAGAATTTGGATTCAAATGGACTTTTAGGTATGAAGCCGAGGAGAGACTGCAATGATGGTGACCCCGTTGCAAAGCGGCTTGTGTGCTGAAGAAGCCCAGCACTAGCTTTCCCTGCTGCTCCTTCTGCCGTGTGAGCAGATGCCACTGTTCATTCTGTGCTGACTGTGTTCCTGCGCAGCAGAGAGCAGGCTCTGGACTGATTCCATTCAAATGCTTTTCCTGTATGAAAGTGAGCAGTGAAAGCAACGATGGAGGCACCAATGTAAAGGGGATTGTGTGCTGAACAGGTCCAGCACCAGCTTTCAATCCTGGCTCTTCTGCTGTGGGAGCAGAGGCCAAACGTTCGTGCTGTACTAACTGTGCTGCTGGGCAGCTGAGAGACACCACCTGAGAATTTGGATTCAAATGGACTTTTAGGTATGAAACCGAGGAGAGACTGCAATGATGGTGACCCCGTTGCAAAGCTGCTTGTGTGCTGAAGAAGCAGAGCACTAGCTTTCCCTGCTGCTCCTTCTGCCGTGTGAGCAGATGCCACTGTTCATTCTGTGCTGTGTTGCTGCCAGCAGGGAGCAGGCTCTGGACTGATTCTATTCAAATGCTTTTCCTGTACGAGTGTTTTAGCAGTGAAAGCAACGATGGATGCACCAATGTAAAGGGGATTGTGTGCTGAACAGGTCCAGCACCAGCTTTCAATCCTTGCTCTTCTGCTGTGGGAGCAGATGCCAAACGTTCGTGCTGTACTCACTGTGCTGCTGGGCAGCTGAGACCGCTTGAGAATTTGGATTCAAATGGACTTTTAGGTATGAAACCGAGGAGAGACTGAAATGATGGTGACCCCGTTGCAAAGCTGCTTGTGTGCTGAAGAAGCAGAGCACTAGCTCTCCCTGCTGCTCCTTCTGCCTTGTGAGCAGATGCCACTGTTCATTCTGTGCTGACTGTGTTGCTGCGCAGCAGAGAGCAGCCTCTGGACTGATTCCATTCAAATGCTTTTCCTGTATGAATGTGAGCTGTGAAAGCAACGATGGAGGCACCAATGTAAAGGTGATTGTTTGCTGAACAGGTCCAGCACCAGCTTTCAATCCTGGCTCTTCTGCTGTGGGAGCAGAGGCCAAACGTTCGTGCTGTACTAACTGTGCTGCTGGGCAGCTGAGAAACACCACCTGAGAATTTGGATTCAAATGGACTTTTAGGTATGAAGCCGAGGAGAGACTGCAATGATGGTGACCCCGTTGCAAAGCTGCTTGTGTGCTGAAGAAGCCCAGCACTAGCTTTCCCTGCTGCTCCTTCTGCCGTGTGAGCAGATGCCACTGTTCATTCTGTGCTGACTGTGTTCCTGCGCAGCAGAGAGCAGGCTCTGGACTGATTCCATTCAAATGCTTTTCCTGTATGAAAGTGAGCAGTGAAAGCAACGATGGAGGCACCAATGTAAAGGGGATTGTGTGCTGAACAGGTCCAGCACCAGCTTTCAATCCTGGCTCTTCTGCTGTGGGAGCAGAGGCCAAACGTTCGTGCTGTACTAACTGTGCTGCTGGGCAGCTGAGAGACACCACCTGAGAATTTGGATTCAAATGGACTTTTAGGTATGAAACCGAGGAGAGACTGCAATGATGGTGACCCCGTTGCAAAGCTGCTTGTGTGCTGAAGAAGCAGAGCACTAGCTTTCCCTGCTGCTCCTTCTGCCGTGTGAGCAGATGCCACTGTTCATTCTGTGCTGTGTTGCTGCCAGCAGGGAGCAGGCTCTGGACGGATTCTATTCAAATGCTTTTCCTGTATGAGTTTTAGCAGTGAAAGCAACGATGGAGGCACCAATGTAAAGGGGATTGTGTGCTGAACAGGTCCAGCACCAGCTTTCAATCCTGGCTCTTCTGCTGTGGGAGCAGAGGCCAAACGTTCGTGCTGTACTCACTGTGCTGCTGGGCAGCTGAGCGACACCACCTGAGAATTCGGATTCAAATGGACTTTTAGGTATGAAACCGAGGAGAGACTGCAATGATGGTGACCCCGTTGCAAAGCTGCTTGTGTGCTGAAGAAGCAGAGCACTAGCTTTCCCTGCTGCTCCTTCTGCCGTGTGAGCAGATGCCACTTTCATTCTGTGCTGTGTTGCTGCCAGCAGGGAGCAGGCTCTGGACGGATTCTATTCAAATGCTTTTGCTGTATGAGTTTTAGCAGTGAAAGCAACGATGGAGGCACCAATGTAAAGGGGATTGTGTGCTGAACAGGTCCAGCACCAGCTTTCAATCCTGGCTCTTCTGCTGTGGGAGCAGAGGCCAAACGTTCGTGCTGTACTCACTGTGCTGCTGGGCAGCTGAGCGACACCACCTGAGAATTCGGATTCAAATGGACATTTAGGTATGAAACCGAGGAGAGACTGCAATGATGGTGACCCCGTTGCAAAGCTGCTTGTGTGCTGAAGAAGCAGAGCACTAGCTTTCCCTGCTGCTCCTTCTGCCGTGTGAGCAGATGCCACTGTTCATTCTGTGCTGACTGTGTTGCTGCGCAGCAGAGAGCAGCCTCTGGACTGATTCCATTCAAATGCTTTTCCTGTATGAAAGTGAGCAGTGAAAGCAACGATGAATGCACCAATGTAAAAGGGATTGTGTGCTGAACAGGTCCAGCACCAGCTTTCAATCCTGGCTCTTCTGTTGTGGGAGCAGAGGCCAAACGTTCGTGCTGTACTAACTGTGCTGCTGGGCAGCTGAGAGACACCACCTGAGAATTTGGATTCAAATGGACTTTTAGGTATGAAACCGAGGAGAGACTGCAATGATGGTGACCCCGTTGCAAAGCTGCTTGTGTGCTGAAGAAGCAGAGCACTAGCTTTCCCTGCTGCTCCTTCTGCCTTGTGAGCAGATGCCACTGTTCATTCTGTGCTGACTGTGTTGCTGCGCAGCAGAGAGCAGCCTCTGGACTGATTCCATTCAAATGCTTTTCCTGTATGAAAGTGAGCAGTGAAAGCAACGATGGAGGCACCAATGTAAAGGGGATTGTGTGCTGAACAGGTCCAGCACCAGCTTTCAATCCTGGCTCTTCTGCTGTGGGAGCAGAGGCCAAACGTTCGTGCTGTACTCACTGTGCTGCTGGGCAGCTGAGAGACACCACCTGAGAATTTGGATTCAAATGGACTTTTAGGTATGAAACCGAGGAGAGACTGCAATGATGGTGACCCCGTTGCAAAGCTGCTTGTGTGCTGAAGAAGCAGAGCACTAGCTTTCCCTGCTGCTCCTTCTGCCTTGTGAGCAGATGCCACTGTTCATTCTGTGCTGACTGTGTTGCTGCGCAGCAGAGAGCAGCCTCTGGACTGATTCCATTCAAATGCTTTTCCTGTATGAATGTGAGCAGTGAAAGCAACGATGGAGGCACCAATGTAAAGGTGATTGTTTGCTGAACAGGTCCAGCACCAGCTTTCAATCCTGGCTCTTCTGCTGTGGGAGCAGAGGCCAAACGTTCGTGCTGTACTAACTGTGCTGCTGGGCAGCTGAGAAACACCACCTGAGAATTTGGATTCAAATGGACTTTTAGGTATGAAGCCGAGGAGAGACTGCAATGATGGTGACCCCGTTGCAAAGCTGCTTGTGTGCTGAAGAAGCCCAGCACTAGCTTTCCCTGCTGCTCCTTCTGCCGTGTGAGCAGATGCCACTGTTCATTCTGTGCTGACTGTGTTCCTGCGCAGCAGAGAGCAGGCTCTGGACTGATTCCATTCAAATGCTTTTCCTGTATGAAAGTGAGCAGTGAAAGCAACGATGGAGGCACCAATGTAAAGGGGATTGTGTGCTGAACAGGTCCAGCACCAGCTTTCAATCCTGGCTCTTCTGCTGTGGGAGCAGAGGCCAAACGTTCGTGCTGTACTCACTGTGCTGCTGGGCAGCTGAGAGACACCACCTGAGAATTTGGATTCAAATGGACTTTTAGGTATGAAACCGAGGAGAGACTGCAATGATGGTGACCCCGTTGCAAAGCTGCTTGTGTGCTGAAGAAGCAGAGCACTAGCTTTCCCTGCTGCTCCTTCTGCCGTGTGAGCAGATGCCACTGTTCATTCTGTGCTGTGTTGCTGCCAGCAGGGAGCAGGCTCTGGACGGATTCTATTCAAATGCTTTTCCTGTATGAGTGTTAGCAGTGAAAGCAACGATGGAGGCACCAATGTAAAGGGGATTGTGTGCTGAACAGGTCCAGCACCAGCTTTCAATCCTGGCTCTTCTGCTGTGGGAGCAGATGCCAAACGTTCGTGCTGTACTCACTGTGCTGCTGGGCAGCTGAGACCGCTTGAGAATTTGGATTCAAATGGACTTTTAGGTATGAAACCGAGGAGAGACTGAAATGATGGTGACCCCGTTGCAAAGCTGCTTGTGTGCTGAAGAAGCAGAGCACTAGCTCTCCCTGCTGCTCCTTCTGCCGTGTGAGCAGATGCCACTGTTCATTCTGTGCTGACTGTGTTGCTGCGCAGCAGAGAGCAGCCTCTGGACTGATTCCATTCAAATGCTTTTCCTGTATGAAAGTGAGCAGTGAAAGCAACGATGAATGTACCAATGTAAAAGGGATTGTGTGCTGAACAGGTCCAGCACCAGCTTTCAATCCTGGCTCTTCTGCTGTGGGAGCAGAGGCCAAACGTTCGTGCTGTACTAACTGTGCTGCTGGGCAGCTGAGAGACACCACCTGAGAATTTGGATTCAAATGGACTTTTAGGTATGAAACCGAGGAGAGACTGCAATGATGGTGACCCCGTTGCAAAGCTGCTTGTGTGCTGAAGAAGCAGAGCACTAGCTTTCCCTGCAGCTCCTTCTGCCGTGTGAGCAGATGCCACTGTTCATTCTGTGCTGACTGTGTTGCTGCGCAGCAGAGAGCAGCCTCTGGACTGATTCTATTCAAATGCTTTTCCTGTACGAGTGTTTTAGCAGTGAAAGCAACGATGGATGCACCAATGTAAAGGGGATTGTGTGCTGAACAGGTCCAGCACCAGCTTTCAATCCTGGCTCTTCTGCTGTGGGAGCAGAGGCCAAACGTTCGTGCTGTACTCACTGTGCTGCTGGGCAACTGAGACCGCTTGAGAATTTGGATTCAAATGGACTTTTAGGTATGAAACCGAGGAGAGACTGAAATGATGGTGACCCCGTTGCAAAGCTGCTTGTGTGCTGAAGAAGCAGAGCACTAGCTTTCCCTGCTGCTCCTTCTGCCGTGTGAGCAGATGCCACTGTTCATTCTGTGCTGTGTTGCTGCCAGCAGGGAGCAGGCTCTGGACGGATTCTATTCAAATGCTTTTCCTGTATGAGTTTTAGCAGTGAAAGCAACGATGGAGGCACCAATGTAAAGGGGATTGTGTGCTGAACAGGTCCAGCACCAGCTTTCAATCCTGGCTCTTCTGCTGTGGGAGCAGAGGCCAAACGTTCGTGCTGTACTAACTGTGCTGCTGGGCAGCTGAGAGACACCACCTGAGAATTTGGATTCAAATGGACTTTTAGGTAGGAAACCGAGGAGAGACTGCAATGATGGTGACCCCGTTGCAAAGCTTCTTGTGTGCTGAAGAGACACAGCACTAGCTTTCCCTGCTGGTCCTTCTGCCGTGTGAGCAGATGCCCCTGTTCATTCTGTGCTGTGTTGCTGCCAGCAGGGAGCAGGCTCTGGACTGATTCTATTCAAATGCTTTTCCTGTACGAGTGTTTTAGCAGTGAAAGCAACGATGGATGCACCAATGTAAAGGGGATTGTGTGCTGAACAGGTCCAGCACCAGCTTTCAATCCTGGCTCTTCTGCTGTGGGAGCAGAGGCCAAACGTTCGTGCTGTACTCACTGTGCTGCTGGGCAGCTGAGACCGCTTGAGAATTTGGATTCAAATGGACTTTTAGGTATGAAACCGAGGAGAGACTGAAATGATGGTGACCCCGTTGCAAAGCTGCTTGTGTGCTGAAGAAGCAGAGCACTAGCTTTCCCTGCTGCTCCTTCTGCCGTGTGAGCAGATGCCACTGTTCATTCCGTGCTGACTGTGTTGCTGCGCAGCAGAGAGCAGGCTCTGGACTGATTCCATTCAAATGCTTTTCCTGTATGAATGTGAGCAGTGAAAGCAACGATGGAGGCACCAATGTAAAGGTGTTTGTGTGCTGAACAGGTCCAGCACCAGCTTTCAATCCTGGCTCTTCTGCTGTGGGAGCAGAGGCCAAACGTTCGTGCTGTACTCACTGTGCTGCTGGGCAGCTGAGAGACACCACCTGAGAATTTGGATTCAAATGGACTTTTAGGTATGAAACCGAGGAGAGACTGCAATGATGGTGACCCCGTTGCAAAGCTGCTTGTGTGCTGAAGAAGCAGAGCACTAGCTTTCCCTGCTGCTCCTTCTGCCGTGTGAGCAGATGCCACTGTTCATTCTGTGCTGTGTTGCTGCCAGCAGGGAGCAGGCTCTGGACGGATTCTATTCAAATGCTTTTCCTGTATGAGTGTTAGCAGTGAAAGCAACGATGGAGGCACCAATGTAAAGGGGATTGTGTGCTGAACAGGTCCAGCACCAGCTTTCAATCCTTGCTCTTCTGCTGTGGGAGCAGATGCCAAACGTTAGTGCTGCACTCACTGTGCTGCTGGGCAGCTGAGACCGCTTGAGAATTTGGATTCAAATGGACTTTTAGGTATGAAGCCGAGGAGAGACTGCAATGATGGTGACCCCGTTGGAAAGCTGCTTGTGTGCTGAAGAAGCAGAGCACTAGCTTTCCCTGCTGCTCCTTCTGCCGTGTGAGCAGATGCCACTGTTCATTCTGTGCTGTGTTGCTGCGCAGCAGAGAGCAGCCTCTGGACTGATTCCATTCAAATGCTTTTCCGGTATGAAAGTGAGCAGTGAAAGCAACGATGAATGCACCAATGTAAAAGGGATTGTGTGCTGAACAGGTCCAGCACCAGCTTTCAATCCTGGCTCTTCTGCTGTGGGAGCAGAGGCCAAACGTTCTGCTGTACTAACTGTGCTGCTGGGCAGCTGAGAGACACCACCTGAGAATTTGGATTCAAATGGACTTTTAGGTATGAAACCGAGGAGAGACTGCAATGATGGTGACCCCGTTGCAAAGCTGCTTGTGTGCTGAAGAAGCAGAGCACTAGCTTTCCCTGCTGCTCCTTCTGCCGTGTGAGCAGATGCCACTGTTCATTCTGTGCTGACTGTGTTGCTGCGCAGCAGAGAGCAGCCTCTGGACTGATTCCATTCAAATGCTTTTCCTGTATGAATGTGAGCAGTGAAAGCAACGATGGAGGCACCAATGTAAAGGTGATTGTGTGCTGAACAGGTCCAGCACCAGCTTTCAATCCTGGCTCTTCTGCTGTGGGAGCAGAGGCCAAACGTTCGTGCTGTACTAACTGTGCTGCTGGGCAGCTGAGAGACACCACCTGAGAATTTGGATTCAAATGGACTTTTAGGTATGAAACCGAGGAGAGACTGCAATGATGGTGACCCCGTTGCAAAGCTGCTTGTGTGCTGAAGAAGCAGAGCACTAGCTTTCCCTGCTGCTCGTTCTGCCGTGTGAGCAGATGCCACTGTTCATTCTGTGCTGTGTTGCTGCCAGCAGGGAGCAGGCTCTGGACGGATTCTATTCAAATGCTTTTCCTGTATGAGTGTTAGCAGTGAAAGCAACGATGGAGGCACCAATGTAAAGGGGATTGTGTGCTGAACAGGTCCAGCACCAGCTTTCAATCCTGGCTCTTCTGCTGTGGGAGCAGAGGCCAAACGTTCGTGCTGTACTCACTGTGCTGCTGGGCAGCTGAGAGACACCACCTGAGAATTTGGATTCAAATGGACTTTTAGGTATGAAACCGAGGAGAGACTGCAATGATGGTGACCCCGTTGCAAAGCTGCGTGTGTGCTGAAGAAGCAGAGCACTAGCTTTCCCTGCTGGTCCTTCTGCCGTGTGAGCAGATGCCACTGTTCATTCTGTGCTGTGTTGCTGCGCAGCAGAGAGCAGCCTCTGGACTGATTCCATTCAAATGCTTTTCCTGTATGAATGTGAGCAGTGAAAGCAACGATGGAGGCACCAATGTAAAGGTGATTGTGTGCTGAACAGGTCCAGCACCAGCTTTCAATCCTGGCTCTTCTGCTGTGGGAGCAGAGGCCAAACGTTCGTGCTGTACTAACTGTGCTGCTGGGCAGCTGAGAGACACCACCTGAGAATTTGGATTCAAATGGACTTTTAGGTATGAAACCGAGGAGAGACTGCAATGATGGTGACCCCGTTGCAAAGCTGCTTGTGTGCTGAAGAAGCCCAGCACTAGCTTTCCCTGCTGCTCCTTCTGCCGTGTGAGCAGATGGCACTGTTCATTCTGTGCTGACTGTGTTCCTGCGCAGCAGAGAGCAGGCTCTGGACTGATTCCATTCAAATGCTTTTCCTGTATGAAAGTGAGCAGTGAAAGCAACAAAGCAACGATGGAGGCACCTATGTAAAGGGGATTGTGTGCTGAACAGGTCCAGCACCAGCTTTCAATCCTGGCTCTTCTGCTGTGGGAGCAGAGGCCAAACGTTCGTGCTGTACTAACTGTGCTGCTGGGCAGCTGAGAGACACTACCTGAGAATTTGGATTCAAATGGACTTTTAGGTATGAAACCGAGGAGAGACTGCAATGATGGTGACCCCGTTGCAAAGCTGCTTGTGTGCTGAAGAAGCAGAGCACTAGCTTTCCCTGCTGCTCCTTCTGCCGTGTGAGCAGATGCCACTGTTCATTCTGTGCTGTGTTGCTGCCAGCAGGGAGCAGGCTCTGGACGGATTCTATTCAAATGCTTTTCCTGTATGAGTTTTAGCAGTGAAAGCAACGATGGAGGCACCAATGTAAAGGGGATTGTGTGCTGAACAGGTCCAGCACCAGCTTTCAATCCTGGCTCTTCTGCTGTGGGAGCAGAGGCCAAACGTTCGTGCTGTACTAACTGTGCTGCTGGGCAGCTGAGCGACACCACCTGAGAATTCGGATTCAAATGGACTTTTAGGTATGAAACCGAGGAGAGACTGCAATGATGGTGACTCCGTTGCAAAGCTGCGTGTGTGCTGAAGAAGCAGAGCACTAGCTTTCTCTGCTGGTCCTTCTGCCGTGTGAGCAGATGCCACTGTTCATTCTGTGCTGTGTTGCTGCGCAGCAGAGAGCAGCCTCTGGACTGATTCCATTCAAATGCTTTTCCTGTATGAAAGTGAGCAGTGAAAGCAACGATGGAGGCACCAATGTAAAGGGGACTGTGTGCTGAACAGGTCCAGCACCAGCTTTCAATCCTGGCTCTTCTGCTGTGGGAGCAGATGCCAAACGTTCGTGCTGCACTCACTGTGCTGCTGGGCAGCTGAGACCGCATGAGAATTTGGATTCAAATGGACTTTTAGGTATGAAACCGAGGAGAGACTGCAATGATGGTGACCCCGTTGCAAAGCTCCTTGTGTGCTGAAGAAGCAGAGCACTAGCTTTCCCTGCTGCTCCTTCTGCCGTGTGAGCAGATGCCACTGTTCATTCTGTGCTGACTGTGTTCCTGCGCAGCAGAGAGCAGGCTCTGGACTGATTCCATTCAAATGCTTTTCCTGTATGAAAGTGAGCAGTGAAAGCAACGATGGAGGCACCAATGTAAAGGGGATTGTGTGCTGAACAAGTCCAGCACCCGCTTTCAATCCTGGCTCTTCTGCTGTGGGAGCAGAGGCCAAACGTTCGTGCTGTACTAACTGTGCTGCTGGGCAGCTGAGAGACACCACCTGAGAATTTGGATTCAAATGGACTTTTAGGTAGGAAACCGAGGAGAGACTGCAATGATGGTGACCCCGTTGCAAAGCTTCTTGTGTGCTGAAGAGACACAGCACTAGCTTTCCCTGCTGGTCCTTCTGCCGTGTGAGCAGATGCCACTGTTCATTCTGTGCTGTGTTGCTGCCAGCAGAGAGCAGGCTCTGGGCTGATTCTATTCAAATGCTTTTCCTGTATGAGTGTTAGCAGTGAAAGCAACGGTGGAGGCACCAATGTAAAGGGGATTGTGTGCTGAACAGGTCCAGCACCAGCTTTCAATCCTTGCTCTTCTGCTGTGGGAGCAGATGCCAAACGTTCGTGCTGTACTCACTGTGCTGCTGGGCAGCTGAGACCGCTTGAGAATTTGGATTCAAATGGACTTTTAGGTATGAAACCGAGGAGAGACTGCAATGATGGTGACCCCGTTGCAAAGCTGCTTGTGTGCTGAAGAAGCAGAGCACTAGCTTTCCCTGCTGCTCCTTCTGCCGTGTGAGCAGATGCCACTGCTCATTCTCTGCTGACTGTGTTGCTGCGCAGCAGAGAGCAGCCTCTGGACTGATTCCATTCAAATGCTATTCCTGTATGAAAGTGAGCAGTGAAAGCAACGATGGAGGCACCAATGTAAAGGTGATTGTGTGCTGAACAGGTCCAGCACCAGCTTTCAATCCTGGCTCTTCTGCTGTGGGAGCAGAGGCCAAACGTTCGTGCTGTACTAACTGTGCTGCTGGGCAGCTGAGAGACACCACCTGAGAATTTGGATTCAAATGGACTTTTAGGTAGGAAACCGAGGAGAGACTGCAATGATGGTGACCCCGTTGCAAAGCTGCTTGTGTGCTGAAGAAGCAGAGCACTAGCTTTCCCTGCTGGTCCTTCTGCCGTGTGAGCAGATGCCACTGTTCATTCTGTGCTGTGTTGCTGCCAGCAGGGCGCAGGCTCAGGGCTGATTCCATTCAAATGCTTTTCCTGTATGAGTGTTAGCAGTGAAAGCAACGATGGAGGCACTAATGTAAAGGGGATTGTGTGCTGAACAGGTCCAGCACCAGCTTTCAATCCTGGCTCTTCTGCTGTGGGAGCAGAGGCCAAACGTTCGTGCTGTACTAACTGTGCTGCTGGGCAGCTGAGAGACACCACCTGAGAATTTGGATTCAAATGGACTTTTAGGTAGGAAACCGAGGAGAGACTGCAATGATGGTGACCCCGTTGCAAAGCTGCGTGTGTGCTGAAGAAGCAGAGCACTAGCTTTCCCTGCTGCTCCTTCTGCCGTGTGAGCAGATGCCACTGTTCATTCTGTGCTGACTGTGTTTCTGCGCAGCAGAGAGCAGCCTCTGGACTGATTCCATTCAAATGCTTTTCCTGTATGAATGTGAGCACTGAAAGCAACGATGGAGGCACCAATGTAAAGGTGATTGTGTGCTGAACAGGTCCAGCACCAGCTTTCAATCCTGGCTCTTCTGCTGTGGGAGCAGAGGCCAAACGTTCGTGCTGTACTAACTGTGCTGCTGGGCAGCTGAGAGACACCACCTGAGAATTTGGATTCAAATGGACTTTTAGGTAGGAAACCGAGGAGAGACTGCAATGATGGTGACCCCGTTGCAAAGCTGCTTGTGTGCTGAAGAAGCAGAGCACTAGCTTTCCCTGCTGCTCCTTCTGCCGTGTGAGCAGATGCCACTGTTCATTCTGTGCTGTGTTGCTGCCAGCAGGGAGCAGGCTCTGGACGGATTCTATTCAAATGCTTTTCCTGTATGAGTGTTAGCAGTGAAAGCAACGATGGAGGCACCAATGTAAAGGGGATTGTGTGCTGAACAGGTCCAGCACCAGCTTTCAATCCTGGCTCTTCTGCTGTGGGAGCAGAGGCCAAACGTTCGTGCTGTACTAACTGTGCTGCTGGGCAGCTGAGAGACACCACCTGAGAATTTGGATTCAAATGGACTTTTAGGTATGAAACCGAGGAGAGACTGCAATGATGGTGACCCCGTTGCAAAGCTGCTTGTGTGCTGAAGAAGCAGAGCACTAGCTTTCCCTGCTGCTCCTTCTGCCGTGTGAGCAGATGCCACTGTTCATTCTGTGCTGTGTTGCTGCCAGCAGGGAGCAGGCTCTGGACGGATTCTATTCAAATGCTTTTCCTGTATGAGTGTTAGCAGTGAAAGCAACGATGGAGGCACCAATGTAAAGGGGATTGTGTGCTGAACAGGTCCAGCACCAGCTTTCAATCCTGGCTCTTCTGCTGTGGGAGCAGAGGCCAAACGTTCGTGCTGTACTCACTGTGCTGCTGGGCAGCTGAGCGACACCACCTGAGAATTCGGATTCAAATGGACTTTTAGGTATGAAGCCGAGGAGAGACTGCAATGATGGTGACCCCGTTGCAAAGCTGCGTGTGTGCTGAAGAAGCAGAGCACTAGCTTTCCCTGCTGCTCCTTCTGCCGTGTGAGCAGATGCCACTGTTCATTCTGTGCTGTGTTGCTGCGCAGCAGAGAGCAGCCTCTGGACTGATTCCATTCAAATGCTTTTCCTGTATGAGTGTGAGCAGTGAAAGCAACGATGGAGGCACCAATGTAAAGGTGATTGTTTGCTGAACAGGTCCAGCACCAGCTTTCAATCCTGGCTCTTCTGCTGTGGGAGCAGAGGCCAAACGTTCGTGCTGTACTAACTGTGCTGCTGGGCAGCTGAGAGACACCACCTGAGAATTTGGATTCAAATGGACTTTTAGGTATGAAACCGAGGAGAGACTGCAATGATGGTGACCCCGTTGCAAAGCTGCTTGTGTGCTGAAGAAGCAGAGCACTAGCTTTCCCTGCTGCTCCTTCTGCCGTGTGAGCAGATGCCACTGTTCATTCTGTGCTGACTGTGTTGCTGCGCAGCAGAGAGCAGGCTGTGGACTGATTCTATTCAAATGCTTTTCCTGTATGAAAGTGAGCAGTGAAAGCAACGATGGAGGCACCAATGTAAAGGGGATTGTGTGCTGAACAGGTCCAGCACCAGCTTTCAATCCTGGCTCTTCTGCTGTGGGAGCAGAGGCCAAACGTTCGTGCTGTACTAACTGTGCTGCTGGGCACCTGAGAGACACCACCTGAGAATTCGGATTCAAATGGACTTTTAGGTAGGAAACCGAGGAGAGACTGCAATGATGGTGACCCCGTTGCAAAGCTGCTTGTGTGCTGAAGAGACACAGCACTAGCTTTCCCTGCGGGTCCTTCTGCCGTGTGAGCAGATGCCACTGTTCATTCTGTGCTGACAGTGTTGCTGCGCAGCAGAGAGCAGGCTCTGGACTGATTCCATTCAAATGCTTTTCCTGTATGAAAGTGAGCAGTGGAAGCAAGGATGAATGCACCAATGTAAAAGTGATTGTGTGCTGAACAGGTCCAGCCCCAGCTTTCAATCCTGGCTCTTCTGCTGTGGGAGCAGAGGCCAAACGTTCGTGCTGTACTAACTGTGCTGCTGGGCAGCTGAGAGACACCACCTGAGAATTTGGATTCAATTGGACTTTTAGGTAGGAAACCGAGGAGAGACTGCAATGATGGTGACCCCGTTGCAAAGCTGCTTGTGTGCTGAAGAGACACAGCCCGAGCTTTCCCTGCTGGTCCTTCTGCCATGTGAGCAGATGCCACTGTTCATTCTGTCCTGTGTTGCTGCCAGCAGGGAGCAGGCTCTGGACGGATTCTATTCAAATGCTTTTCCTGTATGAGTGTTAGCAGTGAAAGCAACGATGGAGGCACCAATGTAAAGGTGATTGTGTGCTGAACAGGTCCAGCACCAGCTTTCAATCCTGGCTCTTCTGCTGTGGGAGCAGAGGCCAAACGTTCGTGCTGTACTCACTGTGCTGCTGGGCAGCTGAGAGAGACCACCTGAGTGTTCGGATTCAAATGGACTTTTAGGTAGGAAACCGAGGAGAGACTGCAATGATGGTGACCCCGTTGCAAAGCTGCTTGTGTGCTGAAGAGACACAGCACTAGCTTTCCCTGCTGGTCCTTCTGCCGTGTGAGCAGATGCCACTGTTCATTCTGTGCTGTGTTGCTGCCAGCAGGGAGCAGGCTCTGGACTGATTCTATTCAAATGCTTTTCCTGTATGAGTGTTAGCAGTGAAGGCAACGATGGAGGCACCAATGTAAAGGGGATTGTGTGCTGAACAGGTCCAGCACCAGCTTTCAATCCTGGCTCTTCTGCTGTGGGAGCAGAGGCCAAACGTTCGTGCTGTACTCACTGTGCTGCTGGGCAGCTGAGAGACACCACCTGAGAATTTGGATTCAAATGGACTTTTAGGTATGAAACCGAGGAGAGACTGCAATGATGGTAACCCCGTTGCAAAGCTCCTTGTGTGCTGAAGAAGCCCAGCACTAGCTTTCCCTGCTGGTCCTTCTGCTGTGCGAGCAGAATCCACTGTTCATTCTGTGCTGACTGTGTTGCTGCGCAGCAGAGAGCAGTCTCTGGACTGATTCTATTCAAATGCTTTTCCTGTATGAAAGTGAGCAGTGAAAGCAACGATGGAGGCACCAATGTAAAGGGGATTGTGTGCTGAACAGGTCCAGCACCAGCTTTCAATCCTGGCTCTTCTGCTGTGGGAGCAGATGCCAAACGTTCGTGCTGTTCTCACTGTGCTGCTGGGCAGCTGAGAGAGACCACCTGAGAATTTGGATTCAAATGGACTTTTAGGTATGAAACCGAGGAGAGACTGCAATGATGGTGACCCCGTTGCAAAGCTGCTTGTGCGCTGGAGAAGCAGAGCACTAGCTTTCCCTGCTGCTCCTTCTGCCGTGTGAGCAGATGCCACTGTTCATTCTGTGCTGACTGTGTTCCTGCGCAGCAGAGAGCAGGCTCTGGACTGATTCCATTCAAATGCTTTTCCTGTATGAAAGTGAGCAGTGAAAGCAACGATGGAGGCACCAATGTAAAGGGGATTCTGTGCTGAACAGGTCCAGCACCAGCTTTCAATCCTTGCTCTTCTGCTGTGGGAGCAGAGGCCAAACGTTCGTGCTGTACTCACTGTGCTGCTGGGCAGCTGAGACCACCTGAGAATTTGGATTCAAATGTACTTTTAGGTAGGAAACCGAGGAGAGACTGCAATGATGGTGACCCCGTTGCAAAGCTGGTTGTGTGCTGAAGAAGCAGAGCACTAGCTTTCCCTGCTGCTCCTTCTGCCGTGTGAGCAGATGCCACTGTTCATTCTGAGCTGACTGTGTTGCTGCCAGCAGGGAGCAGGCTCTGGACTGATTTTATTCAAATGCTTTTCCTGTATGAAAGTGAGCAGTGAAAGCAACGATGGATGCACCAATGTAAAGGGGATTGTGTGCTGAACAGGTCCAGCACCAGCTTTCAATCCTGGCTCTTCTGCTGTGGGAGCAGAGGCCAAACGTTCGTGCTGTACTAACTGTGCTGCTGGGCAGCTGAGAGACACCACCTGAGAATTTGGATTCAAATGGACTTTTAGGTAGGAAACCGAGGAGAGACTGCAATGATGGTGACCCTGTTGCAAAGCTGCTTGTGTGCTGAAGAGACACAGCACGAGCTTTCCCTGCTGCTCCTTCTGCCGTGTGAGCAGATGCCACTGTTCATTCTGTGCTGACTGTGTTGCTGCGCTGCAGAGAGCAGGCTCTGGACTGATTCCATTCAAATGCTTTTCCTGTATGAAAGTGAGCAGTGAAAGCAACGATGGAGGCACCAATGTAAAGGGGATTGTGTGCTGAACAGGTCCAGCACCAGCTTTCAATCCTGGCTCTTCTGCTGTGGGAGCAGAGGCCAAACGTTCGTGCTGTACTAACTGTGCTGCTGGGCAGCTGAGAGAGACCACCTGAGAATTTGGATTCAAATGGACTTTTAGGTATGAAACCGAGGAGAGACTGCAATGATGGTGACCCCGTTGCAAAGCTGCTTGTGTGTTGAAGAGACACAGCACTAGCTTTCCCTGCTGCTCCTTCTGCCGTGTGAGCAGATGCCACTCTTCATTTTGTGCTGTGTTCCTGCGCAGCAGAGAGCAGGCTCTGGACTGATTCCATTCAAATGCTTTTCCTGTATGAAAGTGAGCAGTGAAAGCAACGATGGAGGCATTAATGTAAAGGTGATTGTGGGCTGAACAGGTCCAGCACCAGCTTTCAATCCTGGCTCTTCTGCTGTGGGAGCAGAGGCCAAACGTTCGTGCTGTACTAACGGTGCTGCTGGGCAGCTGAGAGACACCACCTGAGAATTTGGATTCAAATGGACTTTTAGGTATGAAACCGAGGAGAGACTGCAATGATGGTGACCCCGTTGCAAAGCTGCTTGTGCGCTGGAGAAGCAGAGCACTAGCTTTCCCTGCTGCTCCTTCTGCCGTGTGAGCAGATGCCACTGTTCATTCTGTGCTGACTGTGTTGCTGCGCAGCAGAGAGCAGGCTCTGGACTGATTCCATTCAAATGCTTTTCCTGTATGAAAGTGAGCAGTGAAAGCAACGATGGAGGCACCAATGTAAAGGTGATTGTGTGCTGAACAGGTCCAGCACCAGCTTTCAATCCTGGCTCTTCTGCTGTGGGAGCAGAGGCCAAACGTTTGTGCTGTACTCACTGTGCTGCTGGGCAGCTGAGAGACACCACCTGAGAATTTGGATTCAAATGGACTTTTAGGTATGAAACCGAGGAGAGACTGCAATGACGGTGACCCCGTTGCAAAGCTGCTTGTGTGCTGAAGAGACACAGCACTAGCTTTCCCTGCTGGTCCTTCTGCCGGGTGAGCAGATGCCACTGTTCATTCTGACCTGACTGTGTTGCTGCGCAGCAGAGAGCAGCCTCTGGACTGATTCTATTCAAATGCTTTTACTGTATGAGTGTTAGCAGTGAAAGCAACGATGGAGGCACCAATGTAAAGGTGATTGTGTGCTGAACAGGTCCAGCACCAGCTTTCAATCCTTGCTCTTCTGCTGTGGGAGCAGATGCCAAACGTTCGTGCTGTACTCACTGTGCTACTGGGCAGCTGAGAGAGACCACCTGAGAATTTGGATTCAAATGGACTTTTAGGTATGAAACCGAGGAGAGACTGCAATGATGGTGACCCCGTTGCAAAGCTGCTTGTGTGCTGAAGAAGCAGTGCACTAGCTTTCCCTGCTGGTCCTTCTGCTGTGCGAGCAGAATCCACTGTTCATTCTGTGCTGACTGTGTTGCTGCGCAGCAGAGAGCAGCCTCTGGACTGATTCCATTCAAATGCTTTTCCTGTATGAAAGTGAGCAGTGAAAGCAACGATGGAGGCACCAATGTAAAGGGGATTGTGTGCTGAACAGGTCCAGCACCAGCTTTCAATCCTGGCTCTTCTGCTGTGGGAGCAGATGCCAAACGTTCGTGCTGTTCTCACTGTGCTGCTGGGCAGCTGAGAGAGACCACCTGAGAATTTGGATTCAAATGGACTTTTAGGTATGAAACCGAGGAGAGACTGCAATGATGGTGACCCCATTGCAAAGCTGCTTGTGCGCTGGAGAAGCAGAGCACTAGCTTTCCCTGCTGCTCCTTCTGCCGTGTGAGCAGATGCCACTGTTCATTCTGTGCTGACTGTGTTCCTGCGCAGCAGAGAGCAGGCTCTGGACTGATTCCATTCAAATGCTTTTCCTGTATGAAAGTGAGCAGTGAAAGCAACGATGGAGGCACCAATGTAAAGGGGATTGTGTGCTGAACAGGTCCAGCACCAGCTTTCAATCCTGGCTCTTCTGCTGTGGGAGCAGAGGCCAAACGTTCGTGCTGTACTCACTGTGCTGCTGGGCAGCTGAGAGAGACCACCTGAGAATTTGGATTCAAATGGACTTTTAGGTATGAAACCGAGGAGAGACTGCAATGATGGTGACCCCGTTGCAAAGCTGCTTGTGCGCTGGAGAAGCAGAGCACTAGCTTTCCCTGCTGCTCCTTCTGCCGTGTGAGCAGATGCCACTGTTCATTCTGTGCTGACTGTGTTCCTGCGCAGCAGAGAGCAGGCTCTGGACTGATTCCATTCAAATGCTTTTCCTGTATGAAAGTGAGCAGTGAAAGCAACGATGGAGGCACCAATGTAAAGGGGATTGTGTGCTGAACAGGTCCAGCACCAGCTTTCAATCCTGGCTCTTCTGCTGTGGGAGCAGAGGCCAAACGTTGGTGCTGTACTAACTGTGCTGCTGGTCACCTGAGCGACGCCACCTGAGAATCCTGTTGCTGGCAGCAGGGAGCAGGCTCTGGACTGATTCTATTCAAATGCTTTTCCTGTATGAAAGTGAGCAGTGAAAGCAACAATGGAGGCACCAATGTAAAGGGGATTGTGTGCTGAACAGGTCCAGCACCAGCTTTCAATCCTGGCTCTTCTGCTTTGGGAGCAGATGCCAAACGTTCGTGCTGTACTCACTGTGCTGCTGGGCAGCTGAGACCACCTGAGAATTTGGATTCAAATGGACTTTTAGGTAGGAAACCGAGGAGATACTGCAATGATGGTGACCCCGTTGCAAAGCTGCTTGTGTGCTGAAGAAGCAGAGCACTAGCTTTCCCTGCTGCTCCTTCTGCCGTGTGAGCAGATGCCACTGTTCATTCTGTGCTGACTGTGTTGCTGCGCAGCAGAGAGCAGGCTCTGGACTGATTCTATTCAAATGCTTTTCCTGTATGAAAGTGAGCAGTGAAAGCAACGATGGATGCACCAATGTAAAGGGGATTGTGTGCTGAACAGGTCCAGCACCAGCTTTCAATCCTGGCTCTTCTGCTGTGGGAGCAGAGGCCAAACGTTCGTGCTGTACTAACTGTGCTGCTGGGCAGCTGAGAGACACCACCTGAGAATTCGGATTCAAATGGACTTTTAGGTATGAAACCGAGGAGAGACTGCAATGATGGTGACCCCGTTGCAAAGCTGCTTGTGTGCTGAAGAGACACAGCACTAGCTTTCCCTGCTGGTCCTTCTGCCGTGTGAGCAGATGCCACTGTTCATTCTGAGCTGACTGTGTTCCTGCGCAGCAGAGAGCAGGCTCTGGACTGATTCTATTCAAATGCTTTTCCTGTATGAGTGTTAGCAGTGAAAGCAACGATGGAGGCACCAATGTAAAGGTGATTGTGTGCTGAACAGGTCCAGCACCAGCTTTCAATCCTGGCTCTTCTGCTGTGGGAGCAGATGCCAAACGTTCGTGCTGTACTCACTCTGCTACTGGGCAGCTGAGACCACCTGAGAATTTGGATTCAAATGGACTTTTAGGTATGAAACCGAGGAGAGACTGCAATGATGGTGACCCCGTTGCAAAGCTGCTTGTGTGCTGAAGAAGCCCAGCACTAGCTTTCCCTGCTGGTCCTTCTGCCATGTGAGCAAATGCCACTGTTCATTCTGTGCTGACTGTGTTGCTGCGCAGCAGAGAGCAGGCTCTGCACTGATTCTATTCAAATGCTTTTCCTGTATGAAAGTGAGCAGTGAAAGCAACGATGGAGGCACCAATGTAAAGGTGATTGTGTGCTGAACAGGTCCAGCACCAGCTTTCAATCCTTGCTCTTCTGCTGTGGGAGCAGATGCCAAAAGTTCGTGCTGTACTCACTGTGCTACTGGGCAGCTGAGACCACCTGAGAATTTGGATTCAAATGGACTTTTAGGTATGAAACCGAGGAGAGACTGCAATGATGGTGACCCCGTTGCAAAGCTGCTTGTGTGCTGAAGAAGTAGAGCACTACCTTTCCCTGCTGGTCCTTCTGCCGTGTGAGCAGATGCCACTGTTCATTCTGTGCTGACTGTGTTCCTGCGCAGCAGAGAGCAGCCTCTGGACTGATTCCATTCAAATGCTTTTCCTGTATGAGTGTTAGCAGTGAAAGCAACGATGGAGGCACCAATGTAAAGGGGATTGTGTGCTGAACAGGTCCAGCACCAGCTTCCAATCCTGGCTCTTCTGCTGTGGGAGCAGAGGCCAAACGTTCGTGCTGTACTCACTGTGCTGCTGGGCAGCTGAGAGAGACCACCTGAGAATTTGGATTCAAATGGACTTTTAGGTATGAAACCGAGGAGAGACTGCAATGATGGTGACCCCGTTGCAAAGCTGCTTGTGTGCTGAAGAAGCAGAGCACTAGCTTTCCCTGCTGCTCCTTCTGCCGTGTGAGCAGATGCCACTGTTCGTTCTGTGCTGACTGTGTTCCTGCGCAGCAGAGAGCAGGCTCTGGACTGATTCCATTCAAATGCTTTTCTTGTATGAAAGTGAGCAGTGAAAGCAACGATGGAGGCACCAATGTAAAGGGGATTGTGTGCTGAACAGGTCCAGCACCAGCTTTCAATCCTGGCTCTTCTGCTGTGGGAGCAGAGGCCAAACGTTCGTGCTGTACTAACTGTGCTGCTGGGCAGCTGAGAGACACCACCTGAGAATTTGGATTCAAATGGACTCTTAGGTATGAAACCGAGGAGAGACTGCAATGATGGTGACCCCGTTGCAAAGCTGCTTGTGTGCTGAAGAAGCCCAGCACTAGCTTTCCCTGCTGGTCCTTCTGCTGTGCGAGCAGAATCCACTGTTCATTCTGTGCTGACTGTGTTGCTGCGCAGCAGAGAGCAGGCTCTGGACTGATTCCATTCAAATGCTTTTCCTGTATGAGTGTTAGCAGTGAAAGCAACGATGGAGGCACCAATGTAAAGGTGATTGTGTGCTGAACAGGTCCAGCACCAGCTTTCAATCCTTGCTCTTCTGCTGTGGGAGCAGATGCCAAACGTTCGTGCTGTACTCACTGTGCTGCTGGGCAGCTGAGAGAGACCACCTGAGAATTTGGAATCAAATCGACTTTTAGGTATGAAACCGAGGAGAGACTGCAATGATGGTGACCCCGTTGCAAAGCTCCTTGTGTGCTGAAGAAGCCCAGCACTAGCTTTGCCTGCTGGTCCTTCTGCTGTGCGAGCAGAATCCACTGTTCATTCTGTGCGGTGTTGCTGCCAGCAGGGAGCAGGCTCTGGACTGATTCCATTCAAATGCTTTTCCTGTATGAAAGTGAGCAGTGAAAGCAACGATGTAGGCACCAATGTAAAGGTGATTGTGTGCTGAACAGGTCCAGCACCAGCTTTCAATCCTTGCTCTTCTGCTGTGGGAGCAGATGCCAAACGTTCGTGCTGTACTCACTGTGCTGCTGGGCAGCTGAGAGACACCACCTGAGAATTTGGATTCAAATGGACTTTTAGGTATGAAACCGAGGAGAGACTGCAATGATGGTGACCCCGTTGCAAAGCTGCTTGTGTGCTGAAGAGACACAGCACTAGCTTTCCCTGCTGGTCCTTCTGCCGTGTGAGCAGATGCCACTGTTCATTCTGTGCTGTGTTGCTGCCAGCAGTGAGCAGGCTCTGGACGGATTCTATTCAAATGCTTTTCCTGTATGAGTTTTAGCAGTGAAAGCAACGATGGAGGCACCAATGTAAAGGGGATTGTGTGCTGAACAGGTCCAGCACCAGCTTTCAATCCTGGCTCTTCTGCTGTGGGAGCAGAGGCCAAACGTTCGTGCTGTACTAACTGTGCTGCTGGGCAGCTGAGCGACACCACCTGAGAATTCGGATTCAAATGGACTTTTAGGTATGAAACCGAGGAGAGACTGCAATGATGGTGACTCCGTTGCAAAGCTGCGTGTGTGCTGAAGAAGCAGAGCACTAGCTTTCTCTGCTGGTCCTTCTGCCGTGTGAGCAGATGCCACTGTTCATTCTGTGCTGTGTTGCTGCGCAGCAGAGAGCAGCCTCTGGACTGATTCCATTCAAATGCTTTTCCTGTATGAAAGTGAGCAGTGAAAGCAACGATGGAGGCACCAATGTAAAGGGGATTGTGTGCTGAACAGGTCCAGCACCAGCTTTCAATCCTGGCTCTTCTGCTGTGGGAGCAGATGCCAAACGTTCGTGCTGCACTCACTGTGCTGCTGGGCAGCTGAGACCGCTTGAGAATTTGGATTCAAATGGACTTTTAGGTATGAAACCGAGGAGAGACTGCAATGATGGTGACCCCGTTGCAAAGCTGCTTGTGTGCTGAAGAAGCAGAGCACTAGCTTTCCCTGCTGCTCCTTCTGCCGTGTGAGCAGATGCCACTGCTCATTCTCTGCTGACTGTGTTGCTGCGCAGCAGAGAGCAGCCTCTGGACTGATTCCATTCAAATGCTTTTCCTGTATGAAAGTGAGCAGTGAAAGCAACGATGAATGCACCAATGTAAAAGGGATTGTGTGCTGAACAGGTCCAGCACCAGCTTTCAATCCTGGCTCTTCTGCTGTGGGAGCAGAGGCCAAACGTTCGTGCTGTACTAACTGTGCTGCTGGGCAGCTGAGAGACACCACCTGAGAATTTGGATTCAAATGGACTTTTAGGTATGAACCCGAGGAGAGACTGCAATGATGGTGACCCCGTTGCAAAGCTGCTTGTGTGCTGAAGAGACACAGCACTAGCTTTCCCTGCTGCTCCTTCTGCCGTGTGAGCAGATGCCACTGTTCATTCTGTGCTGACTGTGTTGCTGCGCAGCAGAGAGCAGGCTCTGGACTGATTCCATTCAAATGCTATTCCTGTATGAAAATGAGCAGTGAAAGCAACGATGGAGGCACCAATTTAAAGGTGATTGTGTGCTGAACAGGTCCAGCACCAGCTTTCAATCCTGGCTCTTCTGCTGTGGGAGCAGAGGCCAAACGTTCGTGCTGTACTAACTGTGCTGCTGGGCAGCTGAGAGACACCACCTGAGAATTTGGATTCAAATGGACTTTTAGGTAGGAAACCGAGGAGAGACTGCAATGATGGTGACCCCGTTGCAAAGCTGCTTGTGTGCTGAAGAGACACAGCACTAGCTTTCCCTGCTGGTCCTTCTGCCGTGTGAGCAGATGCCACTGTTCATTCTGTGCTGTGTTGCTGCCAGCAGGGCGCAGGCTCAGGGCTGATTCCATTCAAATGCTTTTCCTGTATGAGTGTTAGCAGTGAAAGCAACGATGGAGGCACCAATGTAAAGGGGATTGTGTGCTGAACAGGTCCAGCACCAGCTTTCAATCCTGGCTCTTCTGCTGTGGGAGCAGAGGCCAAACGTTCGTGCTGTACTAACTGTGCTGCTGGGCAGCTGAGAGACACCACCTGAGAATTTGGATTCAAATGGACTTTTAGGTAGGAAACCGAGGAGAGACTGCAATGATGGTGACCCCGTTGCAAAGCTGCGTGTGTGCTGAAGAAGCAGAGCACTAGCTTTCCCTGCTGGTCCTTCTGCCGTGTGAGCAGATGCCACTGTTCTTTCTGTGCTGACTGTGTTGCTGCGCAGCAGAGAGCAGCCTCTGGACTGATTCCATTCAAATGCTTTTCCTGTATGAATGTGAGCACTGAAAGCAACGATGGAGGCACCAATGTAAAGGTGATTGTGTGCTGAACAGGTCCAGCACCAGCTTTCAATCCTGGCTCTTCTGCTGTGGGAGCAGAGGCCAAACGTTCGTGCTGTACTAACTGTGCTGCTGGGCAGCTGAGAGACACCACCTGAGAATTTGGATTCAAATGGACTTTTAGGTATGAAACCGAGGAGAGACTGCAATGATGGTGACCCCGTTGCAAAGCTGCTTGTGTGCTGAAGAAGCAGAGCACTAGCTTTCCCTGCTGCTCCTTCTGCCGTGTGAGCAGATGCCACTGTTCATTCTGTGCTGACTGTGTTCCTGCGCAGCAGAGAGCAGGCTCTGGACTGATTCCATTCAAATGCTTTTCCTGTATGAAAGTGAGCAGTGAAAGCAACGATGGAGGCACCAATGTAAAGGGGATTGTGGGCTGAACAGGTCCAGCACCAGCTTTCAATCCTGGCTCTTCTGCTGTGGGAGCAGAGGCCAAACGTTCGTGCTGTACTCACTGTGCTGCTGGGCAGCTGAGAGACACCACCTGAGAATTTGGATTCAAATGGACTTTTAGGTATGAAACCGAGGAGAGACTGCAATGATGGTGACCCCGTTGCAAAGCTGCTTGTGTGCTGAAGAAGCAGAGCACTAGCTTTCCCTGCTGCTCCTTCTGCCGTGTGAGCAGATGCCACTGTTCATTCTGTGCTGTGTTGCTGCCAGCAGGGAGCAGGCTCTGGACGGATTCTATTCAAATGCTTTTCCTGTATGAGTGTTAGCAGTGAAAGCAACGATGGAGGCACCAATGTAAAGGGGATTGTGTGCTGAACAGGTCCAGCACCAGCTTTCAATCCTGGCTCTTCTGCTGTGGGAGCAGAGGCCAAACGTTCGTGCTGTACTCACTGTGCTGCTGGGCAGCTGAGCGACACCACCTGAGAATTCGGATTCAAATGGACTTTTAGGTATGAAGCCGAGGAGAGACTGCAATGATGGTGACCCCGTTGCAAAGCTGCGTGTGTGCTGAAGAAGCAGAGCACTAGCTTTCCCTGCTGGTCCTTCTGCCGTGTGAGCAGATGCCACTGTTCATTCTGTGCTGTGTTGCTGCGCACCAGAGAGCAGCCTCTGGACTGATTCCATTCAAATGCTTTTCCTGTATGAGTGTTAGCAGTGAAAGCAACGATGGAGGCACCAATGTAAAGGGGATTGTGTGCTGAACAGGTCCAGCACCAGCTTTCAATCCTGGCTCTTCTGCTGTGGGAGCAGAGGCCAAACGTTCGTGCTGTACTCACTGTGCTGCTGGGCAGCTGAGCGACACCACCTGAGAATTCGGATTCAAATGGACTTTTAGGTATGAAGCCGAGGAGAGACTGCAATGATGGTGACCCCGTTGCAAAGCTGCTTGTGTGCTGAAGAAGCAGAGCACTAGCTTTCCCTGCTGCTCCTTCTGCCGTGTGAGCAGATGCCACTGTTCATTCTGTGCTGACTGTGTTGCTGCGCAGCAGAGAGCAGCCTCTGGACTGATTCCATTCAAATGCTTTTCCTGTACGAGTGTTAGCAGTGAAAGCAACGATGGAGGCACCAATGTAAAGGGGATTGTGTGCTGAACAGGTCCAGCACCAGCTTTCAATCCTGGCTCTTCTGCTGTGGGAGCAGAGGCCAAACGTTCGTGCTGTACTCACTGTGCTGCTGGGCAGCTGAGAGACACCACCTGAGAATTTGGATTCAAATGGACTTTTAGGTATGAAACCGAGGAGAGACTGCAATGATGGTGACCACATTGCAAAGCTGCTTGTGTGCTGAAGAAGCAGAGCACTAGCTTTCCCTTCTGCTCCTTCTGCCGTGTGAGCAGATGCCACTGTTCATTCTGTGCTGACTGTGTTGCTGCGCAGCAGAGAGCAGCCTCTGGACTGATTCCATTCAAATGCTTTTACTGTATGAATGTGAGCAGTGAAAGCAACGATGGAGGCACCAATGTAAAGGTGATTGTTTGCTGAACAGGTCCAGCACCAGCTTTCAATCCTGGCTCTTCTGCTGTGGGAGCAGAGGCCAAACGTTCGTGCTGTACTAACTGTGCTGCTGGGCAGCTGAGAGACACCACCTGAGAATTTGGATTCAAATGGACTTTTAGGTATGAAGCCGAGGAGAGACTGCAATGATGGTGACCCCGTTGCAAAGCTGCGTGTGTGCTGAAGAAGCAGAGCACTAGCTTTCCCTGCTGCTCCTTCTGCCGTGTGAGCAGATGCCACTGTTCATTCTGTGCTGTGTTCCTGCGCAGCAGAGAGCAGGCTCTGGACTGATTCCATTCAAATGCTTTTCCTGTATGAAAGTGAGCAGTGAAAGCAACGATGAAAGCACCAATGTAAAAGGGATTGTGTGCTGAACAGGTCCAGCACCAGCTTTCAATCCTGGCTCTTCTGCTATGGGAGCAGAGGCCAAACGTTCGTGCTGTACTCACTGTGCTGCTGGGCAGCTGAGAGACACCACCTGAGAATTTGGATTCAAATGGACTTTTAGGTATGAAACCGAGGAGAGACTGCAATGATGGTGACCCCGTTGCAAAGCTGCTTGTGTGCTGAAGAAGCAGAGCACTAGCTTTCCCTGCTGCTCCTTCTGCCGTGTGAGCAGATGCCACTGTTCATTCTGTGCTGTGTTGCTGCCAGCAGGGAGCAGGCTCTGGACGGATTCTATTCAAATGCTTTTCCTGTATGAGTGTTAGCAGTGAAAGCAACGATGGAGGCACCAATGTAAAGGGGATTGTGTGCTGAACAGGTCCAGCAGCAGCTTTCAATCCTGGCTCTTCTGCTGTGGGAGCAGAGGCCAAACGTTCGTGCTGTACTCACTGTGCTGCTGGGCAGCTGAGCGACACCACCTGAGAATTCGGATTCAAATGGACTTTTAGGTATGAAGCCGAGGAGAGACTGCAATGATGGTGACCCCGTTGCAAAGCTGCGTGTGTGCTGAAGAAGCAGAGCACTAGCTTTCCCTGCTGCTCCTTCTGCCGTGTGAGCAGATGCCACTGTTCATTCTGTGCTGACTGTGTTGCTGCGCAGCAGAGAGCAGCCTCTGGACTGATTCCATTCAAATGCTTTTCCTGTATGAATGTGAGCAGTGAAAGCAACGATGGAGGCACCAATGTAAAGGTGATTGTGTGCTGAACAGGTCCAGCACCAGCTTTCAATCCTGGCTCTTCTGCTGTGGGAGCAGAGGCCAAACGTTCGTGCTGTACTAACTGTGCTGCTGGGCAGCTGAGAGACACCACCTGAGAATTTGGATTCAAATGGACTTTTAGGTAGGAAACCGAGGAGAGACTGCAATGATGGTGACCCCGTTGCAAAGCTTCTTGTGTGCTGAAGAGACACAGCACTAGCTTTCCCTGCGGGTCCTTCTGCCGTGTGAGCAGATGCCCCTGTTCATTCTGTGCTGTGTTGCTGCCAGCAGGGAGCAGGCTCTACTCTGATTCTATTCAACTGCTTTTCCTGTACGAGTGTTAGCAGTGAAAGCAACGATGGAGGCACCAATGTAAAGGGGATTGTGTGCTGAACAGGTCCAGCACCAGCTTTCAATCCTTGCTCTTCTGCTGTGGGAGCAGATGCCAAACGTTCGTGCTGTACTCACTGTGCTGCTGGGCAGCTGAGACCGCTTGAGAATTTGGATTCAAATGGACTTTTAGGTATGAAACCGAGGAGAGACTGAAATGATGGTGACCCCGTTGCAAAGCTGCTTGTGTGCTGAAGAAGCAGAGCACTAGCTTTCCCTGCTGCTCCTTCTGCCGTGTGAGCAGATGCCACTGTTCATTCTGTGCTGACTGTGTTGCTGCGCAGCAGAGAGCAGCCTCTGGACTGATTCCATTCAAATGCTTTTCCTGTATGAAAGTGAGCAGTGAAAGCAACAATGAATGCACCAATGTAAAAGGGATTGTGTGCTGAACAGGTCCAGCACCAGCTTTCAATCCTGGCTCTTCTGCTGTGGGAGCAGAGGCCAAACGTTCGTGCTGTACTAACTGTGCTGCTGGGCAGCTGAGAGACACCACCTGAGAATTTGGATTCAAATGGACTTTTAGGTATGAAACCGAGGAGAGACTGCAATGATGGTGACCCCGTTGCAAAGCTGCTTGTGTGCTGAAGAAGCAGAGCACTAGCTTTCCCTGCTGCTCCTTCTGCCTTGTGAGCAGATGCCACTGTTCATTCTGTGCTGACTGTGTTGCTGCGCAGCAGAGAGCAGGCTCTGGACTGATTCCATTCAAATGCTTTTCCTGTATGAATGTGAGCAGTGAAAGCAACGATGGAGGCACCAATGTAAAGGTGATTGTGTGCTGAACAGGTCCAGCACCAGCTTTCAATCCTGGCTCTTCTGCTGTGGGAGCAGATGCCAAACGTTCGTGCTGTACTAACTGTGCTGCTGGGCAGCTGAGAGACACCACCTGAGAATTTGGATTCAAATGGACTTTTAGGTATGAAACCGAGGAGAGACTGCAATGATGGTGACCCCGTTGCAAAGCTGCTTGTGTGCTGAAGAAGCAGAGCACTAGCTTTCCCTGCTGCTCCTTCTGCCGTGTGAGCAGATGCCACTCTTCATTCTGTGCTGACTGTGTTGCTGCGCAGCAGGGAGCAGCCTCTGGACTGATTCCATTCAAATGCTTTTCCTGTATGAAAGTGAGCAGTGAAAGCAACGATGAATGCACCAATGTAAAAGGGATTGTGTGCTGAACAGGTCCAGCACCAGCTTTCAATCCTGGCTCTTCTGCTATGGGAGCAGAGGCCAAACGTTCGTGCTGTACTCACTGTGCTGCTGGGCAGCTGAGAGACACCACCTGAGAATTTGGATTCAAATGGACTTTTAGGTAGGAAACCGAGGAGAGACTGCAATGATGGTGACCCCGTTGCAATGCTGCTTGTGTGCTGAAGAAGCAGAGCACTAGCTTTCCCTGCTGCTCCTTCTGCCGTGTGAGCAGATGCCACTGTTCATTCTGTGCTGTGTTGCTGCCAGCAGGGAGCAGGCTCTGGACGGATTCTATTCAAATGCTTTTCCTGTATGAGTGTTAGCAGTGAAAGCAACGATGGAGGCACCAATGTAAAGGGGATTGTGTGCTGAACAGGTCCAGCACCAGCTTTCAATCCTGGCTCTTCTGCTGTGGGAGCAGATGCCAAACGTTCGTGCTGTACTCACTGTGCTGCTGGGCAGCTGAGCAACACCACCTGAGAATTCGGATTCAAATGGACTTTTAGGTATGAAGCCGAGGAGAGACTGCAATGATGGTGACCCCGTTGCAAAGCTGCGTGTGTGCTGAAGAAGCAGAGCACTAGCTTTCCCTGCTGCTCCTTCTGCCGTGTGAGCAGATGCCACTGTTCATTCTGTGCTGTGTTGCTGCCAGCAGGGAGCAGGCTCTGGACGGATTCTATTGAAATGCTTTTCCTGTATGAGTGTTAGCAGTGAAAGCAACGATGGAGGCACCAATGTAAAGGGGATTGTGTGCTGAACAGGTCCAGCAGCAGCTTTCAATCCTGGCTCTTCTGCTGTGGGAGCAGAGGCCAAACGTTCGTGCTGTACTCACTGTGCTGCTGGGCAGCTGAGCGACACCACCTGAGAATTCGGATTCAAATGGACTTTTAGGTATGAAGCCGAGGAGAGACTGCAATGATGGTGACCCCGTTGCAAAGCTGCGTGTGTGCTGAAGAAGCAGAGCACTAGCTTTCCCTGCTGCTCCTTCTGCCGTGTGAGCAGATGCCACTGTTCATTCTGTGCTGACTGTGTTGCTGCGCAGCAGAGAGCAGCCTCTGGACTGATTCCATTCAAATGCTTTTCCTGTATGAATGTGAGCAGTGAAAGCAACGATGGAGGCACCAATGTAAAGGTGATTGTGTGCTGAACAGGTCCAGCACCAGCTTTCAATCCTGGCTCTTCTGCTGTGGGAGCAGAGGCCAAACGTTCGTGCTGTACTAACTGTGCTGCTGGGCAGCTGAGAGACACCACCTGAGAATTTGGATTCAAATGGACTTTTAGGTAGGAAACCGAGGAGAGACTGCAATGATGGTGACCCCGTTGCAAAGCTTCTTGTGTGCTGAAGAGACACAGCACTAGCTTTCCCTGCGGGTCCTTCTGCCGTGTGAGCAGATGCCCCTGTTCATTCTGTGCTGTGTTGCTGCCAGCAGGGAGCAGGCTCTACTCTGATTCTATTCAACTGCTTTTCCTGTACGAGTGTTAGCAGTGAAAGCAACGATGGAGGCACCAATGTAAAGGGGATTGTGTGCTGAACAGGTCCAGCACCAGCTTTCAATCCTTGCTCTTCTGCTGTGGGAGCAGATGCCAAACGTTCGTGCTGTACTCACTGTGCTGCTGGGCAGCTGAGACCGCTTGAGAATTTGGATTCAAATGGACTTTTAGGTATGAAACCGAGGAGAGACTGAAATGATGGTGACCCCGTTGCAAAGCTGCTTGTGTGCTGAAGAAGCAGAGCACTAGCTTTCCCTGCTGCTCCTTCTGCCGTGTGAGCAGATGCCACTGTTCATTCTGTGCTGACTGTGTTGCTGCGCAGCAGAGAGCAGCCTCTGGACTGATTCCATTCAAATGCTTTTCCTGTATGAAAGTGAGCAGTGAAAGCAACAATGAATGCACCAATGTAAAAGGGATTGTGTGCTGAACAGGTCCAGCACCAGCTTTCAATCCTGGCTCTTCTGCTGTGGGAGCAGAGGCCAAACGTTCGTGCTGTACTAACTGTGCTGCTGGGCAGCTGAGAGACACCACCTGAGAATTTGGATTCAAATGGACTTTTAGGTATGAAACCGAGGAGAGACTGCAATGATGGTGACCCCGTTGCAAAGCTGCTTGTGTGCTGAAGAAGCAGAGCACTAGCTTTCCCTGCTGCTCCTTCTGCCTTGTGAGCAGATGCCACTGTTCATTCTGTGCTGACTGTGTTGCTGCGCAGCAGAGAGCAGGCTCTGGACTGATTCCATTCAAATGCTTTTCCTGTATGAATGTGAGCAGTGAAAGCAACGATGGAGGCACCAATGTAAAGGTGATTGTGTGCTGAACAGGTCCAGCACCAGCTTTCAATCCTGGCTCTTCTGCTGTGGGAGCAGATGCCAAACGTTCGTGCTGTACTAACTGTGCTGCTGGGCAGCTGAGAGACACCACCTGAGAATTTGGATTCAAATGGACTTTTAGGTATGAAACCGAGGAGAGACTGCAATGATGGTGACCCCGTTGCAAAGCTGCTTGTGTGCTGAAGAAGCAGAGCACTAGCTTTCCCTGCTGCTCCTTCTGCCGTGTGAGCAGATGCCACTCTTCATTCTGTGCTGACTGTGTTGCTGCGCAGCAGAGAGCAGCCTCTGGACTGATTCCATTCAAATGCTTTTCCTGTATGAAAGTGAGCAGTGAAAGCAACGATGAATGCACCAATGTAAAAGGGATTGTGTGCTGAACAGGTCCAGCACCAGCTTTCAATCCTGGCTCTTCTGCTATGGGAGCAGAGGCCAAACGTTCGTGCTGTACTCACTGTGCTGCTGGGCAGCTGAGAGACACCACCTGAGAATTTGGATTCAAATGGACTTTTAGGTAGGAAACCGAGGAGAGACTGCAATGATGGTGACCCCGTTGCAATGCTGCTTGTGTGCTGAAGAAGCAGAGCACTAGCTTTCCCTGCTGCTCCTTCTGCCGTGTGAGCAGATGCCACTGTTCATTCTGTGCTGTGTTGCTGCCAGCAGGGAGCAGGCTCTGGACGGATTCTATTCAAATGCTTTTCCTGTATGAGTGTTAGCAGTGAAAGCAACGATGGAGGCACCAATGTAAAGGGGATTGTGTGCTGAACAGGTCCAGCACCAGCTTTCAATCCTGGCTCTTCTGCTGTGGGAGCAGATGCCAAACGTTCGTGCTGTACTCACTGTGCTGCTGGGCAGCTGAGCAACACCACCTGAGAATTCGGATTCAAATGGACTTTTAGGTATGAAGCCGAGGAGAGACTGCAATGATGGTGACCCCGTTGCAAAGCTGCGTGTGTGCTGAAGAAGCAGAGCACTAGCTTTCCCTGCTGCTCCTTCTGCCGTGTGAGCAGATGCCACTGTTCATTCTGTGCTGTGTTGCTGCGCAGCAGAGAGCAGCCTCTGGACTGATTCCATTCAAATGCTTTTCCTGTATGAATGTGAGCACTGAAAGCAACGATGGAGGCACCAATGTAAAGGTGATTGTGTGCTGAACAGGTCCAGCACCAGCTTTCAATCCTGGCTCTTCTGCTGTGGGAGCAGAGGCCAAACGTTCGTGCTGTACTAACTGTGCTGCTGGGCAGCTGAGAGACACCACCTGAGAATTTGGATTCAAATGGACTTTTAGGTAGGAAACCGAGGAGAGACTGCAATGATGGTGACCCCGTTGCAAAGCTTCTTGTGTGCTGAAGAGACACAGCACTAGCTTTCCCTGCTGGTCCTTCTGCCGTGTGAGCAGATGCCCCTGTTCATTCTGTGCTGTGTTGCTGCCAGCAGGGAGCAGGCTCTGGACTGATTCTATTCAAATGCTTTTCCTGTACGAGTGTTAGCAGTGAAAGCAACGATGGATGCACCAATGTAAAGGGGATTGTGTGCTGAACAGGTCCAGCACCAGCTTTCAATCCTTGCTCTTCTGCTGTGGGAGCAGATGCCAAACGTTCGTGCTGTACTCACTGTGCTGCTGGGCAGCTGAGACCGCTTGAGAATTTGGATTCAAATGGACTTTTAGGTATGAAACCGAGGAGAGACTGAAATGATGGTGACCCCGTTGCAAAGCTGCTTGTGTGCTGAAGAAGCAGAGCACTAGCTTTCCCTGCTGCTCCTTCTGCCGTGTGAGCAGATGCCACTGTTCCTTCTGTGCTGACTGTGTTGCTGTGCAGCAGAGAGGAGCCTCTGGACTGATTCGATTCAAATGCTTTTCCTGTATGAAAGTGAGCAGTGAAAGCAACGATGAATGCACCAATGTAAAAGGGATTGTGTGCTGAACAGGTCCAGCACCAGCTTTCAATCCTGGCTCTTCTGCTGTGGGAGCAGAGGCCAAACGTTCGTGCTGTACTCACTGTGCTGCTGGGCAGCTGAGAGACACCACCTGAGAATTTGGATTCAAATGGACTTTTAGGTATGAAACCGAGGAGAGACTGCAATGATGGTGACCCCGTTGCAAAGCTGCTTGTGTGCTGAAGAAGCAGAGCACTAGCTTTCCCTGCTGCTCCTTCTGCCGTGTGAGCAGATGCCACTGTTCATTCTGTGCTGTGTTGCTGCCAGCAGGGAGCAGGCTCTGGACGGATTCTATTCAAATGCTTTTCCTGTATGAGTGTTAGCAGTGAAAGCAACGATGGAGGCACCAATGTAAAGGGGATTGTGTGCTGAACAGGTCCAGCACCAGCTTTCAATCCTGGCTCTTCTGCTGTGGGAGCAGAGGCCAAACGTTCGTGCTGTACTAACTGTGCTGCTGGGCAGCTGAGCGACACCACCTGAGAATTCGGATTCAAATGGACTTTTAGGTATGAAGCCGAGGAGAGACTGCAATGATGGTGACCCCGTTGCAAAGCTGCTTGTGTGCTGAAGAAGCAGAGCACTAGCTTTCCCTGCTGCTCCTTCTGCCGTGTGAGCAGATGCCACTGTTCATTCTGTGCTGACTGTGTTGCTGCGCAGCAGAGAGCAGGCTCTGGACGGATTCTATTCAAATGCTTTTCCTGTATGAGTGTTAGCAGTGAAAGCAACGATGGAGGCACCAATGTAAAGGTGATTGTGTGCTGAACAGGTCCAGCACCAGCTTTCAATCCTTGCTCTTCTGCTGTGGGAGCAGAGGCCAAACGTTCGTGCTGTACTCGCTGTGCTGCTGGGCAGCTGAGAGACACCACCTGAGAATTTGGATTCAAATGGACTTTTAGGTATGAAACCGAGGAGAGACTGCAATGATGGTGACCCCGTTGCAAAGCTGCTTGTGTGCTGAAGAAGCAGAGCACTAGCTTTCCCTGCTGCTCCTTCTGCCGTGTGAGCAGATGCCACTGTTCATTCTGTGCTGACTGTGTTGCTGCGCAGCAGAGAGCAGCCTCTGGACTGATTCCATTCAAATGCTTTTCCTGTATGAAAGTGAGCAGTGAAAGCAACGATGGAGGCACCAATGTAAAGGGGATTGTGTGCTGAACAGGTCCAGCACCAGCTTTCAATCCTGGCTCTTCTGCTGTGGGAGCAGAGGCCAAACGTTCGTGCTGTACTAACTGTGCTGCTGGGCAGCTGAGAGACACCACCTGAGAATTTGGATTCAAACGGACTTTTAGGTAGGAATCCGAGGAGAGACTGCAATGATGGTGACCCCGTTGCAAAGCTGCTTGTGTGCTGAAGAGACACAGCCCGAGCTTTCCCTGCTGGTCCTTCTGCCGTGTGAGCAGATGCCACTGTTCATTCTGTGCTGTGTTGCTGCCAGCAGGGAGCAGGCTCTGGACGGATTCTATTCAAATGCTTTTCCTGTATGAGTGTTAGCAGTGAAAGCAACGATGGAGGCACCAATGTAAAGGGGATTGTGTGCTGAACAGGTCCAGCACCAGCTTTCAATCCTGGCTCTTCTGCTGTGGGAGCAGATGCCAAACGTTTGTGCTGTACTCACTGTGCTGCTGGGCAGCTGAGAGACACCACCTGAGAATTTGGATTCAAATGGACTTTTAGGTAGGAATCCGAGGAGAGACTGCAATGATGGTGACCCCGTTGCAAAGCTGCTTGTCTGCTGAAGAGACACAGCACTAGCTTTCCCTGCAGGTCCTTCTGCCGTGTGAGCAGATGCCCCTGTTCATTCTGTGCTGTGTTGCTGCCAGCAGGGAGCAGGCTCTGGACTGATTCTATTCAAATGCTTTTCCTGTATGAGTGTTAGCAGTGAAAGCAACGATGGAGGCACCAATGTAAAGGGGATTGTGTGCTGAACAGGTCCAGCACCAGCTTTCAATCCTGGCTCTTCTGCTGTGGGAGCAGATGCCAAACGTTCGTGCTGTACTCACTGTGCTGCTGGGCAGCTGAGAGACACCACCTGAGAATTTGGATTCAAATGGACTTTTAGGTATGAAACCGAGGAGAGACTGCAATGATGGTGACCCCGTTGCAAAGCTGCTTGTGCGCTGAAGAAGCAGAGCACTAGCTTTCCCTGCTGGTCCTTCTGCCGTATGAGCAGATGCCACTGTTCATTCTGTGCTGACTGTGTTGCTGCGCAGCAGAGAGCAGGCTCTGGACTGATTCTATTCAAATGCTTTTCCTGTATGAAAGTGAGCAGTGAAAGCAACGATGGAGGCACCAGTATAAAGGGGATTGTGTGCTGAACAGGTCCAGCACCAGCTTTCAATCCTGGCTCTTCTGCTGTGGGAGCAGAGGCCAAACGTTCGTGCTGTACTCACTGTGCTGCTGGGCAGCTGAGCAACACCACCTGAGAATTCGGATTCAAATGGACTTTTAGGTATGAAGCCGAGGAGAGACTGCAATGATGGTGACCCCGTTGCAAAGCTGCGTGTGTGCTGAAGAAGCAGAGCACTAGCTTTCCCTGCTGCTCCTTCTGCCGTGTGAGCAGATGCCACTGTTCATTCTGTGCTGTGTTGCTGCGCAGCAGAGAGCAGCCTCTGGACTGATTCCATTCAAATGCTTTTCCTGTATGAATGTGAGCACTGAAAGCAACGATGGAGGCACCAATGTAAAGGTGATTGTGTGCTGAACAGGTCCAGCACCAGCTTTCAATCCTGGCTCTTCTGCTGTGGGAGCAGAGGCCAAACGTTCGTTCTGTACTCACTGTGCTGCTGGGCAGCTGAGACCACCTGAGAATTTGGATTCAAATGGACTTTTAGGTATGAAACCGAGGAGAGACTGCAATGATGGTGACCCCGTTGCAAAGCTCCTTGTGTGCTGAAGAAGCCCAGAACTAGATTTCCCTGCTGGTCCTTCTGCCGTGTGAGCAGATGCCACTGTTCATTCTGTGCTGACTGTGTTCCTGCGCAGCAGAGAGCAGGTTCTGGACTGATTTCATTCAAATGCTTTTCCTGTATGAACGTGTTAGCAGGGAAAGCAACGATGGAGGCAGCAATGTAAAGGTGATTGTGTGCTGAACAGGTCCAGCACCAGCTTTCAATCCTTGCTCTTCTGCTGTGGGAGCAGATGCCAAACGTTCGTGCTGTACTCACTGTGCTGCTGGGCAGCTGAGAGAGACCACCTGAGAATTTGGATTCAAATGGACTTTTAGGTATGAAACCGAGGAGAGACTGCAATGATGGTGACCCCGTTGCAAAGCTCCTTGTGTGCTGAAGAAGCCCAGCACTAGCTTTCCCTGCTGGTCCTTCTGCTGCGCGAGCAGAATCCACTGTTCATTCTGTGCGGTGTTGCTGCCAGCAGGGAGCAGGCTCTGGACTGATTCCATTCAAAAGCTTTTCCTGCATGAGTGTTAGCAGTGAAAGCAACGACGGAGGCACCAATGTAAAGGGGATTGTGTGCTGAACAGGTCCAGCACCAGCTTTCAATCCTTGCTCTTCTGCTGTGGGAGCAGATGCCAAACGTTCGTGCTGTACTCACTGTGCTGCTGGGCAGCTGAGAGAGACCACCTGAGAATTTGGATTCAAATGGACTTTTAGGTATGAAACCGAGGAGAGACTGCAATGATGGTGACCCCGTTGCAAAGCTGCTTGTGTGCTGTAGAAGCCCAGCACTAGCTTTCCCTGCTGGTCCTTCTGCTGTGCGAGCAGAATCCACTGTTCATTCTGTGCTGACTGTGTTGCTGCGCAGCAGAGAGCAGGCTCTGGACTGATTCCATTCAAATGCTTTTCCTGTATGAGTGTTAGCAGTGAAAGCAACGATGGAGGCACCAATGTAAAGGGGATTGTGTGCTGAACAGGTCCAGCACCAGCTTTCAATCCTTGCTCTTCTGCTGTGGGAGCAGATGCCAAACGTTCGTGCTGTACTCACTGTGCTGCTGGGCAGCTGAGAGAGACCACCTGAGAATTTGGAATCAAATCGACTTTTAGGTATGAAACCGAGGAGAGACTGCAATGATGGTGACCCCGTTGCAAAGCTCCTTGTGTGCTGAAGAAGCCCAGCACTAGCTTTGCCTGCTGGTCCTTCTGCTGTGCGAGCAGAATCCACTGTTCATTCTGTGCGGTGTTGCTGCCAGCAGGGAGCAGGCTCTGGACTGATTCCATTCAAATGCTTTTCCTGTATGAAAGTGAGCAGTGAAAGCAACGATGTAGGCACCAATGTAAAGGTGATTGTGTGCTGAACAGGTCCAGCACCAGCTTTCAATCCTTGCTCTTCTGCTGTGGGAGCAGATGCCAAACGTTCGTGCTGTACTCACTGTGCTGCTGGGCAGCTGAGAGACACCACCTGAGAATTTGGATTCAAATGGACTTTTAGGTATGAAACCGAGGAGAGACTGCAATGATGGTGACCCCGTTGCAAAGCTGCTTGTGTGCTGAAGAGACACAGCACTAGCTTTCCCTGCTGGTCCTTCTGCCGTGTGAGCAGATGCCACTGTTCATTCTGTGCTGTGTTGCTGCCAGCAGTGAGCAGTCTCTGAACTGATTCTATTCAAATGCTTTTCCTGTATGAAAGTGAGCAGTGAAAGCAACGATGGAGGCACGAATGTAAAGGTGATTGTGGTCTGAACAGGTCCAGCACCAGCATTCATTCCTAGCTCTTCTGCTGTGGGAGGAGATGCCAAACGTTCGTGCTGTACTCACTGTGCTGCTGGGCAGCTGAGACCACCTGAGAATTTGGATTCAAATGGACTTTTAGGTATGAAACCGAGGAGAGACTGCAATGATGGTGACACCGTTGCAAAGCTGCTTGTGTGCTGAAGAGACACAGGCCTAGCTTTCCCTGCTGGTCATTCTGCTGTGTTAGCAGAGTCCACTGTTCATTCTGTGCTGATTATGTTGCTGCGCAGCAGAGAGCAGGCTCTGGACTGATTTCATTCAAATGCTTTTCCTGTATGAAAGTGAGCAGTGAAAGCAACGATGGAGGCACCAATGTAAAGGGGATTGTGTGCTGAACAGGTCCAGAACCAGCTTTCAATCCTTGCTCTTCTGATGTGGGAGCAGATGCCAAACGTTCGTGCTGTACTCACTGTGCTGCTGGGCAGCTGAGAGAGACCACCTGAGAATTTGGATTCAAATGGACTTTTAGGTATGAAACCGAGGAGAGACTGCAATGATGGTGACCCCGTTGCAAAGCTCCTTGTGTGCTGAAGAGACACAGCACTAGCTTTCCCTGTTGGTCCTGCTGCCGTGTGACCAGATGTCACTGTTCATTCTGTGCTGTGTTGCTGCCAGCAGTGAGCAGGCTCTGAACTGATTCTATTCAAATGCTTTTCCTGTATGAGTGTTAGCAGTGAAAGCAACGATGGAGGCACCAATGTAAAGGGGATTGTGTGCTGAACAGGTCCAGCACCAGCTTCCAATCCTGGCTCTTCTGCTGTGGGAGCAGAGGCCAAACGTTCGTGCTGTACTCACTGTGCTGCTGGGCAGCTGAGAGAGACCACCTGAGAATTTGGATTCAAATGGACTTTTAGGTATGAAACCGAGGAGAGACTGCAATGATGGTGACCCCGTTGCAAAGCTGCTTGTGTGCTGAAGAAGCCCAGCCCTATCTTTCCCTGCTGGTCCTTCTGCCGTGTGAGCAAATGCCACTGTTGATTCTGTGCTGACTGTGTTGCTGCGCAGCAGAGAGCAGGCTCTGGACTGATTTCATTCAAATGCTTTTCCTGTATGAAAGTGAGCAGTGAAAGCAAGGATGGAGGCACCAATGTAAAGGGGATTGTGTGCTGAACAGGTCCAGCACCAGCTTCCAATCCTGGCTCTTCTGCTGTGGGAGCAGAGGCCAAACGTTCGTTCTGTACTCACTGTGCTGCTGGGCAGCTGAGACCACCTGAGAATTTGGATTCAAATGGACTTTTAGGTATGAAACCGAGGAGAGACTGCAATGATGGTGACCCCGTTGCAAAGCTCCTTGTGTGCTGAAGAAGCCCAGAACTAGATTTCCCTGCTGGTCCTTCTGCCGTGTGAGCAGATGCCACTGTTCATTCTGTGCTGACTGTGTTCCTGCGCAGCAGAGAGCAGGTTCTGGACTGATTTCATTCAAATGCTTTTCCTGTATGAACGTGTTAGCAGGGAAAGCAACGATGGAGGCAGCAATGTAAAGGTGATTGTGTGCTGAACAGGTCCAGCACCAGCTTTCAATCCTTGCTCTTCTGCTGTGGGAGCAGATGCCAAACGTTCGTGCTGTACTCACTGTGCTGCTGGGCAGCTGAGAGACACCACCTGAGAATTTGGATTCAAATGGACTTTTAGGTATGAAACCGAGGAGAGACTGCAATGATGGTGACCCCGTTGCAAAGCTCCTTGTGTGCTGAAGAAGCCCAGCACTAGCTTTCCCTGCTGGTCCTTCTGCTGCGCGAGCAGAATCCACTGTTCATTCTGTGCGGTGTTGCTGCCAGCAGGGAGCAGGCTCTGGACTGATTCCATTCAAAAGCTTTTCCTGCATGAGTGTTAGCAGTGAAAGCAACGACGGAGGCACCAATGTAAAGGGGATTGTGTGCTGAACAGGTCCAGCACCAGCTTTCAATCCTTGCTCTTCTGCTGTGGGAGCAGATGCCAAACGTTCGTGCTGTACTCACTGTGCTGCTGGGCAGCTGAGACCACCTGAGAATTTGGATTCAAATGGACTTTTAGGTATGAAACCGAGGAGAGACTGCAATGATGGTGACCCCGTTGCAAAGCTGCTTGTGTGCTGAAGAAGCCCAGCACTAGCTTTCCCTGCTGGTCCTTCTGCTGTGCGAGCAGACTCCACTGTTCATTCTGCGCTGACTGTGTTGCTGCGCAGCAGAGAGCAGGCTCTGGACTGATTCCATTCAAATGCTTTTCCTGTATGAAAGTGAGCAGTGAAAGCAACGATGGAGGCACCAATGTAAAGGTGATTGTGTGCTGAATAGGTCCAGCACCAGCTTTCAATCCTTGCTCTTCTGCTGTGGGAGCAGATGCCAAACGTTCGTGCTGTACTCACTGTGCTGCTGGGCAGCTGAGAGAGACCACCTGAGAATTTGGATTCAAATGGACTTTTAGGTATGAAACCGAGGAGAGACTGCAATGATGGTGACCCCGTTGCAAAGCTCCTTGTGTGCTGAAGAGACACAGCACTAGCTTTCCCTGTTGGTCCTGCTGCCGTGTGACCAGATGTCACTGTTCATTCTGTGCTGTGTTGCTGCCAGCAGTGAGCAGGCTCTGAACTGATTCTATTCAAATGCTTTTCCTGTATGAGTGTTAGCAGTGAAAGCAACGATGGAGGCACCAATGTAAAGGGGATTGTGTGCTGAACAGGTCCAGCACCAGCTTCCAATCCTGGCTCTTCTGCTGTGGGAGCAGAGGCCAAACGTTCGTGCTGTACTCACTGTGCTGCTGGGCAGCTGAGAGAGACCACCTGAGAATTTGGATTCAAATGGACTTTTAGGTATGAAACCGAGGAGAGACTGCAATGATGGTGACCCCGTTGCAAAGCTGCTTGTGTGCTGAAGAAGCCCAGCCCTATCTTTCCCTGCTGGTCCTTCTGCCGTGTGAGCAAATGCCACTGTTGATTCTGTGCTGACTGTGTTGCTGCGCAGCAGAGAGCAGGCTCTGGACTGATTTCATTCAAATGCTTTTCCTGTATGAAAGTGAGCAGTGAAAGCAAGGATGGAGGCACCAATGTAAAGGGGATTGTGTGCTGAACAGGTCCAGCACCAGCTTCCAATCCTGGCTCTTCTGCTGTGGGAGCAGAGGCCAAACGTTCGTTCTGTACTCACTGTGCTGCTGGGCAGCTGAGACCACCTGAGAATTTGGATTCAAATGGACTTTTAGGTATGAAACCGAGGAGAGACTGCAATGATGGTGACCCCGTTGCAAAGCTCCTTGTGTGCTGAAGAAGCCCAGAACTAGATTTCCCTGCTGGTCCTTCTGCCGTGTGAGCAGATGCCACTGTTCATTCTGTGCTGACTGTGTTCCTGCGCAGCAGAGAGCAGGTTCTGGACTGATTTCATTCAAATGCTTTTCCTGTATGAACGTGTTAGCAGGGAAAGCAACGATGGAGGCAGCAATGTAAAGGTGATTGTGTGCTGAACAGGTCCAGCACCAGCTTTCAATCCTTGCTCTTCTGCTGTGGGAGCAGATGCCAAACGTTCGTGCTGTACTCACTGTGCTGCTGGGCAGCTGAGAGACACCACCTGAGAATTTGGATTCAAATGGACTTTTAGGTATGAAACCGAGGAGAGACTGCAATGATGGTGACCCCGTTGCAAAGCTCCTTGTGTGCTGAAGAAGCCCAGCACTAGCTTTCCCTGCTGGTCCTTCTGCTGCGCGAGCAGAATCCACTGTTCATTCTGTGCGGTGTTGCTGCCAGCAGGGAGCAGGCTCTGGACTGATTCCATTCAAAAGCTTTTCCTGCATGAGTGTTAGCAGTGAAAGCAACGACGGAGGCACCAATGTAAAGGGGATTGTGTGCTGAACAGGTCCAGCACCAGCTTTCAATCCTTGCTCTTCTGCTGTGGGAGCAGATGCCAAACGTTCGTGCTGTACTCACTGTGCTGCTGGGCAGCTGAGACCACCTGAGAATTTGGATTCAAATGGACTTTTAGGTATGAAACCGAGGAGAGACTGCAATGATGGTGACCCCGTTGCAAAGCTGCTTGTGTGCTGAAGAAGCCCAGCACTAGCTTTCCCTGCTGGTCCTTCTGCTGTGCGAGCAGACTCCACTGTTCATTCTGCGCTGACTGTGTTGCTGCGCAGCAGAGAGCAGGCTCTGGACTGATTCCATTCAAATGCTTTTCCTGTATGAAAGTGAGCAGTGAAAGCAACGATGGAGGCACCAATGTAAAGGTGATTGTGTGCTGAATAGGTCCAGCACCAGCTTTCAATCCTTGCTCTTCTGCTGTGGGAGCAGATGCCAAACGTTCGTGCTGTACTCACTGTGCTGCTGGGCAGCTGAGAGAGACCACCTGAGAATTTGGATTCAAATGGACTTTTAGGTATGAACCCGAGGAGAGACTGCAATGATGGTGACCCCGTTGCAAAGCTCCTTGTGTGCTGAAGAAGCCCAGCACTAGCTTTCCCTGCTGGTCCTTCTGCCGTGCGAGCAGAATCCACTGTTCATTCTGTGCTGTGTTGCTGCCAGCAGGGAGCAGGCTCTGGACTGATTCCATTCAAATGCTTTTCCTGTATGAGTGTTAGCAGTGAAAGCTACGACGGAGGCACCAATGTAAAGGGGATTGTGTGCTGAACAGGTCCAGCACCAGCTTTCAATCCTTGCTCTTCTGCTGAGGGAGCAGATGCCAAACGTTCGTGCTGTACTCACTGTGCTGCTGGGCAGCTGAGACCACCTGAGAATTTGGATTCAAATGGACTTTTAGGTATGAAACCGAGGAGAGACTGCAATGATGGTGACCCCGTTGCAAAGCTGCTTGTGTGCTGAAGAAGCCCAGCATTAGCTTTCCCTGCTGGTCCTTCTGCCGTGTGAGCAGATGCCACTGTTCATTCTGTGCTGACTGTGTTCCTGCGCAGCAGAGAGCAGGCTCTGGACTGATTTCATTCAAATGCTTTTCCTGTATGAAAGTGTAAGCAGGGAAAGCAACAATGGAGGCACCAATGTAAAGGTGATTGTGTGCTGAACAGGTCCAGCACCAGCTTTCAATCCTTGCTCTTCTGCTGTGGGAGCAGATGCCAAACGTTCGTGCTGTACTCACTGTGCTGCTGGGCAGCTGAGACCACCTGAGAATTTGGATTCAAATGGACTTTTAGGTATGAAACCGAGGAGAGACTGCAATGATGGTGACCCCGTTGCAAAGCTGCTTGTGTGCTGAAGAAGCCCAGCACTAGCTTTCCCTGCTGGTCCTTCTGCCGTGCGAGCAGAATCCACTGTTCATTCTGTGCGGTGTTGCTGCCAGCAGGGAGCAGGCTCTGGACTGATTCCATTCAAATGCTTTTCCTGTATGAGTGTTAGCAGTGAAAGCTACGACGGAGGCACCAATGTAAAGGGGATTGTGTGCTGAACAGGTCCAGCACCAGCTTTCAATCCTTGCTCTTCTGCTGTGGGAGCAGATGCCAAACGTTCGTGCTGTACTCACTGTGCTGCTGGGCAGCTGAGACCACCTGAGAATTAGGATTCAAATGGACTTTTAGGTATGAACCCGAGGAGAGACTGCAATGATGGTGACCCCGTTGCAAAGCTGCTTGTGTGCTGAAGAAGCCCAGCACTAGCTTTCCCTGCTGGTCCTTCTGCTGTGCGAGCAGAATCCACTGTTCATTCTGTGCGGTGTTGGTGCCAGCAGGGAGCAGGCTCTGGACTGATTCCATTCAAAAGCTTTACCTGTATGAGTGTTAGCAGTGAAAGCTACGACGGAGGCACCAATGTAAAGGGGATTGTGTGCTGAAGAGGTCCAGCACCAGCTTTCAATCCTTGCTCTTCTGCTGTGGGAGCAGATGCCAAACGTTCGTGCTGTACTCACTGTGCTGCTGGGCAGCTGAGACCACCTGAGAATTTGGATTCAAATGGACTTTTAGGTATGAAACCGAGGAGAGACTGCAATGATGGTGACCCCGTTGCAAAGCTGCTTGTGTGCTGAAGAAGCCCAGCACTAGCTTTCCCTGCTGGTCCTTCTGCCGTGTGAGCAAATGCCACTGTTCATTCTGTGCTGACTGTGTTGCTGCGCAGCAGAGAGCAGTCTCTGGACTGATTCCATTCAAATGCTTTTCCTGTATGAAAGTGAGCAGTGAAAGCAACGATGGAGGCACCAATGTAAAGGGGATTGTGTGCTGAACAGGTCCAGCACCAGCTTCCAATACTGGCTCTTCTGCTGTGGGAGCAGAGGCCAAACGTTCATGCTGTACTCACTGTGCTGCTGGGCAGCTGAGAGAGACCACCTGAGAATTTGGATTCAAATGGACTTTTAGGAATGAAACCGAGGAGAGACTGCAATGATGGTGACCCCGTTGCAAAGCTCCTTGTGTGCTGAAGAAGCCCAGCACTAGCTTTCCCTGCTGGTCCTTCTGCTGTGCGAGCAGAATCCACTGTTCATTCTGTGCGGTGTTGCTGACAGCAGGGAGCAGGCTCTGGACTGATTCCATTCAAATGCTTTTCCTGTATGAGTGTTAGCAGTGAAAGCAACGACGGAGACACCAATGTAAAGGGGATTGTGTGCTGAACAGGTCCAGCACCAGCTTTCAATCCTTGCTCTTCTGCTGTGGGAGCAGATGCCAAACGTTCGTGCTGTACTCACTGTGCTGCTGGGCAGCTGAGACCACCTGAGAATTTGGATTCGAATGGACTTTTAGGTATGAAACCGAGGAGAGACTGCAATGATGGTGACCCCGTTGCAAAGCTGCTTGTGTGCTGAAGAAGCCCAGCACTAGCTTTCCCTGCTGGTCCTTCTGCCGTGTGAGCAGATGCCACTGTTCATTCTGTGCTGTGTTGCTGCAAGAAGGGAGCAGGCTCTGGACTGATTCCATTCAAATGCTTTTCCTGTATGAGTGTTAGCAGTGAAAGCAACGATGGAGGCACCAATGTAAAGGTGATTGTGTGCTGAACAAGTCCAGCACCAGATTTCAATCCTTGCTCTTCTGCTCTGGGAGCAGATGCCAAACGTTCGTGCTGTACTCACTGTGCTGCTGCGCAGCTGAGACCACCTGAGAATTTGGATTCAAATGGACTTTTAGGTATGAAACCGAGGAGAGACTGCAATGATGGTGACCCCGTTGCAAAGCTGCTTGTGTGCTGAAGAAGCCCAGCCCTATCTTTCCCTGCTGGTCCTTCTGCCGTGTGAGCAGATGCCACTGTTCATTCTGTGCTGACTGTGTTCCTGCGCAGCAGAGAGCAGGCTCTGGACTGATTTCATACAAATGCTTTTCCTGTATGAAAGTGAGCAGTGTAAGCAACGATGGAGGCACCAATGTAAAGGGGATTGTGTGCAGAACAGGTCCAACACCAGCTTTCAATCCTTGCTCTTCTGCTGCGGGAGCAGATGCCAAACGTTCGTGCTGTACTCACTGTGCTGCTGGGCAGCTGAGAGACACCACCTGAGAATTTGGATTCAAAAGGACTTTTAGGTATGAAACCGAGGAGAGACTGCAATGATGGTGACCCCGTTGCAAAGCTCCTTGTGTGCTGAAGAAGCCCAGCACTAGCTTTCCCTGATGATGCTTCTGCCGTGTGAGCAGATGCCACTGTTCATTCTGTGCTGTGTTTCTGCCAGCAGGGAGCAGGCTCTGGACTGATTCCATTCAAATGCTTTTCCTGTATGAAAGTGAGCAGTGAAAGCAACGATGGAGGCACCAATGTAAAGGGGATTGTGTGCTGAACAGGTCCAGCACCAGCTTCCAATCCTGGCTCTTCTGCTGTGGGAGCAGAGGCCAAACGTTCGTGCTGTACTCACTGTGCTGCTGGGCAGCTGAGAGAGACCACCTGAGAATTTGGATTCAAATGGACTTTTAGGTATGAAACCGGGAGAGACTGCAATGATGGTGACTCCGTTGCAAAGCTGCTTGTGTGCTGAAGAAGCCCAGCACAAGCTTTCCCTGCTGGTCCTTCTGCTGTGCGAGCAGAATCCACTGTTCATTCTGTGCTGACTGTGTTCCTGCACAGCAGAGAGCAGGCTCTGGACTGATTCCATTCAAATGCTTTTCCTGTATGAAAGTGAGCAGTGAAAGCAACGATGGAGTCACCAATGTAAAGGGGATTGTGTGCTGAACAGGTCCAGCACCAGCTTCCAATCCTGGCTCTTCTGCTGTGGGAGCAGAGGCCAAACGTTCGTGCTGTTCTCACTGTGCTGCTGGGCAGCTGAGAGAGACCACCTGAGAATTTGGATTCAAATAGACTTTTAGGTATGAAACCGAGGAGAGACTGCAATGATGGTGACCCCGTTGCAAAGCTGCTTGTGTGCTGAAGAAGCCCAGCACTAGCTTTCCCTGCTGGTCCTTCTGCCGTGTGAGCAAATGCCACTGTTCATTCTGTGCTGACTGTGTTGCTGCGCAGCAGAGAGCAGTCTCTGGACTGATTCCATTCAAATGCTTTTCCTGTATGAAAGTGAGCAGTGAAAGCAACGATGGAGGCACCAATGTAAAGGGGATTGTGTGCTGAACAGGTCCAGCACCAGCTTCCAATCCTGGCTCTTCTGCTGTGGGAGCAGAGGCCAAACGTTCGTGCTGTACTCACTGTGCTGCTGGGCAGCTGAGAGAGACCACCTGAGAATTTGGATTCAAATGGACTTTTAGGTATGAAACCGAGGAGAGACTGCAATGATGGTGACCACGTTGCAAAGCTGCTTGTGTGCTGAAAAAGCCCAGCACAAGCTTTCCCTGCTGGTCCTTCTGCTGTGCGAGCAGAATCCACTGTTCATTCTGTGCGGTGTTGCTGCCAGCAGGGAGCAGGCTCTGGACTGATTCCATTCAAATGCTTTTCCTGTATGAGTGTTAGCAGTGAAAGCAAGGATGGAGGCACCAATGTAAAGGGGATTGTGTGCTGAACAGGTCCAGCACCAGCTTTCAATCCTTGCTCTTCTGCTGTGGGAGCAGATGCCAAACGTTCGTGCTGTTCTCACTGTGCTGCTGGGCAGCTGAGAGAGGCCACCTGAGAATTTGGATTCAAATGGACTTTTAGGTATGAAACCGAGGAGAGACTGCAATGATGGTGACCCCGTTGCAAAGCTGCTTGTGTGCTGAAGAAGCCCAGCACTAGCTTTCCCTGCTGGTCCTTCTGCCGTGTGAGCAAATGCCACTGTTGATTCTGTGCTGACTGTGTTGCTGCGCAGCAGAGAGCAGTCTCTGGACTGATTCCATTCAAATGCTTTTCCTGTATGAAAGTGAGCAGTGAAAGCAACGATGGAGGCACCAATGTAAAGGGGATTGTGTGCTGAACAGGTCCAGCACCAGCTTCCAATCCTGGCTCTTCTGCTGTGGGAGCAGAGGCCAAACGTTCGTGCTGTACTCACTGTGCTGCTGGGCAGCTGAGAGAGACCACCTGAGAATTTGGATTCAAATGGACTTTTAGGTATGAACCCGAGGAGAGACTGCAATGATGGTGACCACGTTGCAAAGCTGCTTGTGTGCTGAAAAAGCCCAGCACAAGCTTTCCCTGCTGGTCCTTCTGCTGTGCGAGCAGAATCCACTGTTCATTCTGTGCTGTGCTGCTGAGAGAAGGGAGCAGGCTCTGGACTGATTCCATTCAAATGCTTTTCCTGTATGAGTGTTAGCAGTGAAAGCTACGACGGAGGCACCAATGTAAAGGGGATTGTGTGCTGAACAGGTCCAGCACCAGCTTCCAATCCTGGCTCTTCTGCTGTGGGAGCAGAGGCCAAACGTTCGTGCTGTACTCACTGTGCTGCTGGGCAGCTGAGAGACACCACCTGAGAATTTGGATTCAAATGGACTTTTAGGTATGAAACCAAGGAGAGACTGCAATGATGGTGACCCCGTTGCAAAGCTGCTTGTGTGCTGAAGAAGCCCAGCACTAGCTTTCCCTGCTCGTCCTTCTGCCGTGTGAGCAGATGCCACTGTTCATTCTGTGCTGTGTTGCTGCCAGCAGAGAGCAGGCTCTGGACTGATTCCATTCAAATGCTTTTCCTGTATGAGTGTTAGCAGTGAAAGCAACGATGGAGGCACCAATGTAAAGGTGATTGTGTGCTGAACAGGTCCAGCACCAGCTTTCAATCCTTGCTCTTCTGCTGTGGGAGCAGATGCCAAACGTTCGTGCTGTACTCACTGTGCTGCTGGGCAGCTGAGAGAGACCACCTGAGAATTTGGATTCAAATGGACTTTTAGGTATGAAACCGAGGAGAGACTGCAATGATGGTGACCCCGTTGCAAAGCTCCTTGTGTGCTGAAGAAGCCCAGCACTAGCTTTCACTGCTGGTCCTTCTGCTGTGCGAGCAGAATCCACTGTTCATTCTGTGCTGTGCTGCTGCGAGAAGGGAGCAGGCTCTGGACTGATTCCATTCAAATGCTTTTCCTGTATGAGTGTTAGCAGTGAAAGCTACGACGGAGGCACCAATGTAAAGGGGATTGTGTGCTGAACAGGTCCAGCACCAGCTTTCAATCCTTGCTCTTCTGCTGTGGGAGCAGATGCCAAGGGTTCGTGCTTTACTCACTGTGCTGCTGGGCAGCTGAGACCACCTGAGAATTTGGATTCAAATGGACTTTTAGGTATGAACCCGAGGAGAGACTGCAATGATGGTGACCCCGTTGCAAAGCTGCTTGTGTGCTGAAGAAGCCCAGCACTAGCTTTCCCTGCTGGTCCTTCTGCTCTGCGAGCAGAATCCACTGTTCATTCTGTGCTGACTGTGTTGCTGCGCAGCAGAGAGCAGGCTCTGGACTGATTCCATTCAAATGCTTTTCCTGTATGAAAGTGAGCAGTGAAAGCAACGATGGAGGCACCAATGTAAAGGGGATTGTGTGCTGAACAGGTCCAGCACCAGCTTCCAATCCTGGCTCTTCTGCTGTGGGAGCAGAGGCCAAACGTTCGTGCTGTACTCCCTGTGCTGCTGGGCAGCTGAGAGAGACCACCTGAGAATTTGGATTCAAATGGACTTTTAGGTAGGAAACCGAGGAGAGACTGCAATGATGGTGACCCCGTTGCAAAGCTGCTTGTGTGCTGAAGAAGCCCAGCACTAGCTTTCCCTGCTGGTCCTTCTGCTGTGCGAGCAGAATCCACTGTTCATTCTGTGCGGTGTTGCTGCCAGCAGGTAGCAGGCTCTGGACTGATTCCATTCAAATGCTTTTCCTGTATGAGTGTTAGCAGTGAAAGCAACGATGGAGGCACCAATGTAAAGGGGATTGTGTGCTGAACAGGTCCAGCACCAGCTTTCAATCCTGGCTCTTCTGCTGTGGGAGCAGATGCCAAACGTTCGTGCTGTACTCACTGTGCTGCTGGGCAGCTGAGAGAGACCACCTGAGAATTTGGATTCAAATGGACTTTTAGGTATGAAACCGAGGAGAGACTGCAATGATGGTGACCCCGTTGCAAAGCTGCTTGTGTGCTGAACAAGCCCAGCACTAGCTTTCCCTGCTGGTCCATCTGCAGTGCGAGCAAAATCCACTGTTCATTCTGTGCGGTGTTGCTGCCAGCAGAGAGCAGGCTCTGGACTGATTCCATTCAAATGCTTTTCCTGTATGAGTGTTAGCAGTGAAAGCTACGACGGAGGCACCAATGTAAAGGGGATTGTGTGCTGAACAGGTCCAGCACCAGCTTTCAATCCTTGCTCTTCTGCTGTGGGAGCAGATGCCAAACGTTCGTGCTGTACTCACTGTGCTGCTGGGCAGCTGAGAGAGACCACCTGAGAATTTGGATTCAAAAGGACTTTTAGGTATGAAACCGAGGAGAGACTGCAATGATGGTGACCACGTTGCAAAGCTGCTTGTGTGATGCAGAAGCAGAGCACTAGCTTTCCCTGATGATGCTTCTGCCGTGTGAGCAGATGCCACTGTTCATTCTGTGCTGTGTTGCTGCCAGCAGGGAGCAGGCTCTGGACTGATTCCATTCAAATGCTTTTCCTGTATGAGTGTTAGCAGTGAAAGCAACGACGGAGGCACCAATGTAAAGGGGATTGTGTGCTGAACAGGTCCAGCACCAGCTTTCAATCCTTGCTCTTCTGCTGTCGGAGCAGATGCTAAACGTTCGTGCTGTACTCACTGTGCTGCTGGGCAGCTGAGACCACCTGAGAATTTGGATTCAAATGGACTTTTAGGTATGAAACCGAGGAGAGAGTGCAATGATGGTGACCCCGTTGCAAAGCTGCTTGTGTGCTGAAGAAGCCCAGCACTAGCTTTCCCTGCTGGTCCTTCTGCCGTGTGAGCAAATGCCACTGTTGATTCTGTGCTGACTGTGTTGCTGCGCAGCAGAGAGCAGGCTCTGGACTGATTCCATTCAAATGCTTTTCCTGTATGAAAGTGAGCAGTGAAAGCAACGATGGAGGCACCAATGTAAAGGGGATTGTGTGCTGAACAGGTCCAGCACCAGCTTCCAATCCTGGCTCTTCTGCTGTGGGAGCAGATGCCAAACGTTCGTGCTGTACTCACTGGGCTGCTGGGCAGCTGAGAGAGACCACCTGAGAATTTGGATTCAAATGGACTTTTAGGTATGAAACCGAGGAGAGACTGCAATGATGGTGACCCCGTTGCAAAGCTCCTTGTGTGCTGAAGAGACACAGCCCTATCTTTCCCTGCTGGTCCTTCTGCCGTGTGAGCAGATGCCACTGTTCATTCTGTGCTGTGTTGCTGCGAGAAGGGAGTAGGCTCTGGACTGATTCCATTCAAATGCTTTTCCTGTATGAGTGTTAGCAGTGAAAGCAACGATGGAGGCACCAATGTAAAGGGGATTGTGTGCTGAACAGGTCCAGCACCAGCTTTCAATCCTTGCTCTTCTGCTGCGGGAGCAGATGCCAAACGTTCGTGCTGTACTCACTGTGCTGCTGGGAAGCTGAGAGAGACCACCTGAGAATTTGGATTCAAAAGGACTTTTAGGTATGAAACCGAGGAGAGACTGCAATGATGGTGACCCCGTTGCAAAGCTCCTTGTGTGCTGAAGAAGCCCAGCACAAGCTTTCCCTGCTGGTCCTTCTGCTGTGGGAGCAGAATCCACTGTTCATTCTGTGCGGTGTTGCTGCCAGCAGGGAGCAGGCTCTGGACTGATTCCATTCAAATGCTTTTCCTGTATGAGTGTTAGCAGTGAAAGCTACGACGGAGGCACCAATGTAAAGGGGATTGTGTGCTGAACAGGTCCAGCACCAGCTTCCAATCCTGGCTCTTCTGCTGTGGGAGCAGATGCCAAACGTTCGTGCTGTACTCACTGTGCTGCTGGGCAGCTGAGAGAGACCACCTGAGAATTTGGATTCAAAAGGACTTTTAGGTATGAAACCGAGGAGAGACTGCAATGATGGTGACCCCGATGCAAAGCTGCTTGTGTGCTGAAGAAGCCCAGCACTAGCTTTCCCTGCTGGTCCTTCTGCTGTGCGAGCAGAATACACTGTTCATTCTGTGCTAACTGTGTTGCTGCTCAGCAGAGAGCAGGCTCTGGACTGATTCCATTCAAATGCTTTTCCTGTATGAAAGTGAGCAGTGAAAGCAACGATGGAGGCACCAATGGAAAGGGGATTGTGTGCTGAACAGGTCCAGCACCAGCTTCCCATCCTGGCTCTTCTGCTGTGGGAGCAGATGCCAAACGTTCGTGCTGTACTCACTGTGCTGCTGGGCAGCTGAGAGAGACCACCTGAGAATTTGGATTCAAATGAACTTTTAGGTATGAACCCGAGGAGAGACTGCAATGATGGTGACCCCGTTGCAAAGCTCCTTGTGTGCTGAAGAAGCCCAGCACAAGCTTTCCCTGCTGGTCCTTCTGCTGTGCGAGCAGAATCCACTGTTCATTCTGTGCGGTGTTGCTGCCAGCAGGGAGCAGGCTCTGGACTGATTCCATTCAAATGCTTTTCCTGTATGAGTGTTAGCAGTGAAAGCAACGACGGAGGCACCAATGTAAAGGGGATTGTGTGCTGAACAGGTCCAGCACCAGCTTTCAATCCTTGCTCTTCTGCTGTGGGAGCAGATGCCAAACGTTCGTGCTGTACTCACTGTGCTGCTGGGCAGCTGAGACCACCTGAGAATTTGGATTCAAATGGACTTTTAGGTATGAAACCGAGGAGAGACTGCAATGATGGTGACCCCGTTGCAAAGCTGCTTGTGTGCTGAAGAAGCCCAGCACTAGCTTTCCCTGCTGGTCCTTCTGCCGTGTGAGCAAATGCCACTGTTGATTCTGTGCTGACTGTGTTGCTGCGCAGCAGAGAGCAGTCTCTGGACTGATTCCATTCAAATGCTTTTCCTGTATGAAAGTGAGCAGTGAAAGCAACGATGGAGGCACCAATGTAAAGGGGATTGTGTGCTGAACAGGTCCAGCACCAGCTTCCAATCCTGGCTCTTCTGCTGTGGGAGCAGAGGCCAAACGTTCGTGCTGTACTCACTGTGCTGCTGGGCAGCTGAGAGAGACCACCTGAGAATTTGGATTCAAATGGACTTTTAGGTATGAACCCGAGGAGAGACTGCAATGATGGTGACCACGTTGCAAAGCTGCTTGTGTGCTGAAAAAGCCCAGCACAAGCTTTCCCTGCTGGTCCTTCTGCTGTGCGAGCAGAATCCACTGTTCATTCTGTGCTGTGCTGCTGAGAGAAGGGAGCAGGCTCTGGACTGATTCCATTCAAATGCTTTTCCTGTATGAGTGTTAGCAGTGAAAGCTACGACGGAGGCACCAATGTAAAGGGGATTGTGTGCTGAACAGGTCCAGCACCAGCTTCCAATCCTGGCTCTTCTGCTGTGGGAGCAGAGGCCAAACGTTCGTGCTGTACTCACTGTGCTGCTGGGCAGCTGAGAGACACCACCTGAGAATTTGGATTCAAATGGACTTTTAGGTATGAAACCGAGGAGAGACTGCAATGATGGTGACCCCGTTGCAAAGCTGCTTGTGTGCTGAAGAAGCCCAGCACTAGCTTTCCCTGCTCGTCCTTCTGCCGTGTGAGCAGATGCCACTGTTCATTCTGTGCTGTGTTGCTGCCAGCAGAGAGCAGGCTCTGGACTGATTCCATTCAAATGCTTTTCCTGTATGAGTGTTAGCAGTGAAAGCAACGATGGAGGCACCAATGTAAAGGTGATTGTGTGCTGAACAGGTCCAGCACCAGCTTTCAATCCTTGCTCTTCTGCTGTGGGAGCAGATGCCAAACGTTCGTGCTGTACTCACTGTGCTGCTGGGCAGCTGAGAGAGACCACCTGAGAATTTGGATTCAAATGGACTTTTAGGTATGAAACCGAGGAGAGACTGCAATGATGGTGACCCCGTTGCAAAGCTCCTTGTGTGCTGAAGAAGCCCAGCACTAGCTTTCACTGCTGGTCCTTCTGCTGTGCGAGCAGAATCCACTGTTCATTCTGTGCTGTGCTGCTGCGAGAAGGGAGCAGGCTCTGGACTGATTCCATTCAAATGCTTTTCCTGTATGAGTGTTAGCAGTGAAAGCTACGACGGAGGCACCAATGTAAAGGGGATTGTGTGCTGAACAGGTCCAGCACCAGCTTTCAATCCTTGCTCTTCTGCTGTGGGAGCAGATGCCAAGGGTTCGTGCTTTACTCACTGTGCTGCTGGGCAGCTGAGACCACCTGAGAATTTGGATTCAAATGGACTTTTAGGTATGAACCCGAGGAGAGACTGCAATGATGGTGACCCCGTTGCAAAGCTGCTTGTGTGCTGAAGAAGCCCAGCACTAGCTTTCCCTGCTGGTCCTTCTGCTCTGCGAGCAGAATCCACTGTTCATTCTGTGCTGACTGTGTTGCTGCGCAGCAGAGAGCAGGCTCTGGACTGATTCCATTCAAATGCTTTTCCTGTATGAAAGTGAGCAGTGAAAGCAACGATGGAGGCACCAATGTAAAGGGGATTGTGTGCTGAACAGGTCCAGCACCAGCTTCCAATCCTGGCTCTTCTGCTGTGGGAGCAGAGGCCAAACGTTCGTGCTGTACTCCCTGTGCTGCTGGGCAGCTGAGAGAGACCACCTGAGAATTTGGATTCAAATGGACTTTTAGGTAGGAAACCGAGGAGAGACTGCAATGATGGTGACCCCGTTGCAAAGCTGCTTGTGTGCTGAAGAAGCCCAGCACTAGCTTTCCCTGCTGGTCCTTCTGCTGTGCGAGCAGAATCCACTGTTCATTCTGTGCGGTGTTGCTGCCAGCAGGTAGCAGGCTCTGGACTGATTCCATTCAAATGCTTTTCCTGTATGAGTGTTAGCAGTGAAAGCAACGATGGAGGCACCAATGTAAAGGGGATTGTGTGCTGAACAGGTCCAGCACCAGCTTTCAATCCTGGCTCTTCTGCTGTGGGAGCAGATGCCAAACGTTCGTGCTGTACTCACTGTGCTGCTGGGCAGCTGAGAGAGACCACCTGAGAATTTGGATTCAAATGGACTTTTAGGTATGAAACCGAGGAGAGACTGCAATGATGGTGACCCCGTTGCAAAGCTGCTTGTGTGCTGAACAAGCCCAGCACTAGCTTTCCCTGCTGGTCCATCTGCAGTGCGAGCAAAATCCACTGTTCATTCTGTGCGGTGTTGCTGCCAGCAGAGAGCAGGCTCTGGACTGATTCCATTCAAATGCTTTTCCTGTATGAGTGTTAGCAGTGAAAGCTACGACGGAGGCACCAATGTAAAGGGGATTGTGTGCTGAACAGGTCCAGCACCAGCTTTCAATCCTTGCTCTTCTGCTGTGGGAGCAGATGCCAAACGTTCGTGCTGTACTCACTGTGCTGCTGGGCAGCTGAGAGAGACCACCTGAGAATTTGGATTCAAAAGGACTTTTAGGTATGAAACCGAGGAGAGACTGCAATGATGGTGACCACGTTGCAAAGCTGCTTGTGTGATGCAGAAGCAGAGCACTAGCTTTCCCTGATGATGCTTCTGCCGTGTGAGCAGATGCCACTGTTCATTCTGTGCTGTGTTGCTGCCAGCAGGGAGCAGGCTCTGGACTGATTCCATTCAAATGCTTTTCCTGTATGAGTGTTAGCAGTGAAAGCAACGACGGAGGCACCAATGTAAAGGGGATTGTGTGCTGAACAGGTCCAGCACCAGCTTTCAATCCTTGCTCTTCTGCTGTCGGAGCAGATGCTAAACGTTCGTGCTGTACTCACTGTGCTGCTGGGCAGCTGAGACCACCTGAGAATTTGGATTCAAATGGACTTTTAGGTATGAAACCGAGGAGAGAGTGCAATGATGGTGACCCCGTTGCAAAGCTGCTTGTGTGCTGAAGAAGCCCAGCACTAGCTTTCCCTGCTGGTCCTTCTGCCGTGTGAGCAAATGCCACTGTTGATTCTGTGCTGACTGTGTTGCTGCGCAGCAGAGAGCAGGCTCTGGACTGATTCCATTCAAATGCTTTTCCTGTATGAAAGTGAGCAGTGAAAGCAACGATGGAGGCACCAATGTAAAGGGGATTGTGTGCTGAACAGGTCCAGCACCAGCTTCCAATCCTGGCTCTTCTGCTGTGGGAGCAGATGCCAAACGTTCGTGCTGTACTCACTGGGCTGCTGGGCAGCTGAGAGAGACCACCTGAGAATTTGGATTCAAATGGACTTTTAGGTATGAAACCGAGGAGAGACTGCAATGATGGTGACCCCGTTGCAAAGCTCCTTGTGTGCTGAAGAGACACAGCCCTATCTTTCCCTGCTGGTCCTTCTGCCGTGTGAGCAGATGCCACTGTTCATTCTGTGCTGTGTTGCTGCGAGAAGGGAGTAGGCTCTGGACTGATTCCATTCAAATGCTTTTCCTGTATGAGTGTTAGCAGTGAAAGCAACGATGGAGGCACCAATGTAAAGGGGATTGTGTGCTGAACAGGTCCAGCACCAGCTTTCAATCCTTGCTCTTCTGCTGCGGGAGCAGATGCCAAACGTTCGTGCTGTACTCACTGTGCTGCTGGGAAGCTGAGAGAGACCACCTGAGAATTTGGATTCAAAAGGACTTTTAGGTATGAAACCGAGGAGAGACTGCAATGATGGTGACCCCGTTGCAAAGCTCCTTGTGTGCTGAAGAAGCCCAGCACAAGCTTTCCCTGCTGGTCCTTCTGCTGTGGGAGCAGAATCCACTGTTCATTCTGTGCGGTGTTGCTGCCAGCAGGGAGCAGGCTCTGGACTGATTCCATTCAAATGCTTTTCCTGTATGAGTGTTAGCAGTGAAAGCTACGACGGAGGCACCAATGTAAAGGGGATTGTGTGCTGAACAGGTCCAGCACCAGCTTCCAATCCTGGCTCTTCTGCTGTGGGAGCAGATGCCAAACGTTCGTGCTGTACTCACTGTGCTGCTGGGCAGCTGAGAGAGACCACCTGAGAATTTGGATTCAAAAGGACTTTTAGGTATGAAACCGAGGAGAGACTGCAATGATGGTGACCCCGATGCAAAGCTGCTTGTGTGCTGAAGAAGCCCAGCACTAGCTTTCCCTGCTGGTCCTTCTGCTGTGCGAGCAGAATACACTGTTCATTCTGTGCTAACTGTGTTGCTGCTCAGCAGAGAGCAGGCTCTGGACTGATTCCATTCAAATGCTTTTCCTGTATGAAAGTGAGCAGTGAAAGCAACGATGGAGGCACCAATGGAAAGGGGATTGTGTGCTGAACAGGTCCAGCACCAGCTTCCCATCCTGGCTCTTCTGCTGTGGGAGCAGATGCCAAACGTTCGTGCTGTACTCACTGTGCTGCTGGGCAGCTGAGAGAGACCACCTGAGAATTTGGATTCAAATGAACTTTTAGGTATGAACCCGAGGAGAGACTGCAATGATGGTGACCCCGTTGCAAAGCTCCTTGTGTGCTGAAGAAGCCCAGCACAAGCTTTCCCTGCTGGTCCTTCTGCTGTGCGAGCAGAATCCACTGTTCATTCTGTGCGGTGTTGCTGCCAGCAGGGAGCAGGCTCTGGACTGATTCCATTCAAATGCTTTTCCTGTATGAGTGTTAGCAGTGAAAGCAACGACGGAGGCACCAATGTAAAGGGGATTGTGTGCTGAACAGGTCCAGCACCAGCTTTCAATCCTTGCTCTTCTGCTGTGGGAGCAGATGCCAAACGTTCGTGCTGTACTCACTGTGCTGCTGGGCAGCTGAGACCACCTGAGAATTTGGATTCAAATGGACTTTTAGGTATGAAACCGAGGAGAGACTGCAATGATGGTGACCCCGTTGCAAAGCTGCTTGTGTGCTGAAGAAGCCCAGCACTAGCTTTCCCTGCTGGTCCTTCTGCCGTGTGAGCAAATGCCACTGTTCATTCTGTGCTGTGTTCCTGCGGGGCAGAGAGCAGGCTCTGGACTGATTTCATTCAAATGCTTTTCCTGTATGAAAGTGAGCAGTGAAAGCAACGATGGAGGCACCAATGTAAAGGGGATTGTGTGCTGAACAGGTCCAGCACCAGCTTTCAATCCTTGCTCTTCTGCTGCGGGAGCAGATGCCAAACGTTCGTGCTGTACTCACTGTGCTGCTGGGCAGCTGAGAGAGACCACCTGAGAATTTGGATTCAAAAGGACTTTTAGGTATGAAACCGAGGAGAGACTGCAATGATGGTGACCCCGTTGCAAAGCTGCTTGTGTGCTGAAGAAGCCCAGCACAAGCTTTCCCTGCTGGTCCTTCTGCTGTGGGAGCAGAATCCACTGCTCATTCTGTGCGGTGTTGCTGCCAGCAGGGAGCAGGCTCTGGACTGATTCCATTCAAATGCTTTTCCTGTATGAGTGTTAGCAGTGAAAGCAACGACGGAGGCACCAATGTAAAGGGGATTGTGTGCTGAACAGGTCCAGCACCAGCTTCCAATCCTGGCTCTTCTGCTGTGGGAGCAGATGCCAAACGTTCGTGCTGTACTCACTGTGCTGCTGGGCAGCTGAGAGAGACCACCTGAGAATTTGGATTCAAAAGGACTTTTAGGTATGAAACCGAGGAGAGACTGCAATGATGGTGACCCCGTTGCAAAGCTGCTTGTGTGCTGAAGAAGCCCAGCACTAGCTTTCCCTGCTGGTCCTTCTGCTGTGCGAGCAGAATCCACTGTTCATTCTGTGCGGTGTTGCTGCCAGCAGGGAGCAGGCTCTGGACTGATTCCATTCAAAAGCTTTTCCTGTATGAGTGTTAGCAGTGAAAGCTACGACGGAGGCACCAATGTAAAGGGGATTGTGTGCTGAACAGGTCCAGCACCAGCTTTCAATCCTTGCTCTTCTGCTGTGGGAGCAGATGCCAAACGTTCGTGCTGTACTCACTGTGCTGCTGGGCAGCTGAGACCACCTGAGAATTTGGATTCAAATGGACTTTTAGGTATGAACCCGAAGAGAGACTGCAATGATGGTGACCCCGTTGCAAAGCTGCTTGTGTGCTGAAGAAGCCCAGCACTAGCTTTCCCTGCTGGTCCTTCTGCTGTGCGAGCAGAATCCACTGTTCATTCTGTGCTGTGTTCCTGCGCAGCAGAGAGCAGGCTCTGGATTGATTCCATTCAAATGCTTTTCCTGTATGAAAGTGAGCAGTGAAAGCAACGATGGAGGCACCAATGTAAAGGGGATTGTGTGCTGAACAGGTCCAACACCAGCTTTCAATCCTTGCTCTTCTGCTGCGAGAGCAGATGCCAAACGTTCGTGCTGTACTCACTGTGGTGCTGGGCAGCTGAGAGAGACCACCTGAGAATTTGGATTCAAAAGGACTTTTAGGTATGAAACCGAGGAGAGACTGCAATGATGGTGACCCCGTTGCAAAGCTGCTTGTGTGCTGAAGAAGCCCAGCACAAGCTTTCCCTGCTGGTCCTTCTGCTGTGCGAGCAGAATCCACTGTTCATTCTGTGCGGTGTTGCTGCCAGCAGGGAGCAGGCTCTGGACTGATTCCATTCAAATGCTTTTCCTGTATGAGTGTTAGCAGTGAAAGCAACGATGGAGGCACCAATGTAAAGGTGATTGTGTGCTGAACAGGTCCAGCACCAGCTTTCAATCCTTGCTCTTCTGCTGTGGGAGCAGATGCCAAACGTTCGTGCTGTACTCACTGTGCTGCTGGGCAGCTGAGAGAGACCACCTGAGAATTTGGATTCAAATGGACTTTTAGGTATGAAACCGAGGAGAGACTGCAATGATGGTGACCCCGTTGCAAAGCTGCTTGTGTGCTGAAGAAGCCCAGCACTAGCTTTCCCTGCTGGTCCTTCTGCCGTGTGAGCAAATGCCACTGTTCATTCTGTGCTGACTGTGTTGCTGCGCAGCAGAGAGCAGGCTCTGGACTGATTCCATTCAAATGCTTTTCCTGTATGAAAGTGAGCAGTGAAAGCAACGATGGAGGCACCAATGTAAAGGGGATTGTGTGCTGAACTGGTCCAGCACCAGCTTTCAATCCTTGCTCTTCTGCTGTGGGAGCAGATGCCAAACGTTCGCGCTGTACTCACTGTGCTGCTGGGCAGCTGAGACCACCTGAGAATTTGGATTCAAATGGACTTTTAGGTATGAAACCGAGGAGAGACTGCAATGATGGTGACCCCGTTGCAAAGCTCCTTGTGTGCTGAAGAAGCCCAGCACTAGCTTTCCCTGCTGGTCCTTCTGCTGTGCGAGCAGAATCCACTGTTCATTCTGTGCGGTGTTGCTGCGAGAAGGGAGCAGGCTCTGGACTGATTCCATTCAAATGCTTTTCCTGTATGAGTGTTAGCAGTGAAAGCAACGATGGAGGCACCAATGTAAAGGGGATTGTGTGCTGAACAGGTCCAGCACCAGCTTTCAATCCTTGCTCTTCTGCTGTGGGAGCAGATGCCAAACGTTCGTGCTGTACTCACTGTGCTGCTGGGCAGCTGAGAGAGACCACCTGAGAATTTGGATTCAAATGGACTTTTAGGTATGAAACCGAGGAGAGACTGCAATGATGGTGACCCCGTTGCAAAGCTGCTTGTGTGCTGAAGAGACACAGCCCTATCTTTCCCTGCTGGTCCTTCTGCCTTGTGAGCAGATGCCACTGTTCATTCTGTGCTGTGTTGCTCCGCAGCAGAGAGCAGGCTCTGGACTGATTCCATTCAAATGCTTTTCCTGTATGAGTGTTAGCAGTGAAAGCAACGATGGAGGCACCAATGTGAAGGTGATTGTGTGCTGAACAGGTCCAGCACCAGCTTTCAATCCTTGCTCTTCTGCTGTGGGAGCAGATGCCAAACGTTCGTGCTGTACTCACTGTGCTGCTGGGCAGCTGAGAGAGACCACCTGAGAATTTGGATTCAAATGGACTTTTAGGTATGAAACCGAGGAGAGACTGCAATGATGGTGACCCCGTTGCAAAGCTCCTTGTGTGCTGAAGAAGCCCAGCACTATAGCTTTCCCTGCTGGTCCTTCTGCTGTGCGAGCAGAATCCACTGTTCATTCTGTGCTGTGCTGCTGCGAGAAGGGAGCAGGCTCTGGACTGATTCCATTCAAATGCTTTTCCTGTATGAGTGTAGCAGTGAAAGCTACGACTGAGGCACCAATGTAAAGGGGATTGTGTGCTGAACAGGTCCAGCACCAGCTTTCAATCCTTGCTCTTCTCCTGTGGGAGCAGATGCCAAACGTTCGTGCTGTACTCACTGTGCTGCTGGGCAGCTGAGACCACCTGAGAATTTGGATTCAAATGGACTTTTAGGTATGAACCCGAGGAGAGACTGCAATGATGGTGACCCCGTTGCAAAGCTGCTTGTGTGCTGAAGAAGCCCAGCACTAGCTTTCCCTGCTGGTCCTTCTGCTGTGCGAGCAGAATCCACTGTTCATTCTGTGCTGACTGTGTTGCTGCGCAGCAGAGAGCAGGCTCTGGACTGATTCCATTCAAATGCTTTTCCTGTATGAAAGTGAGCAGTGAAAGCAACGATGGAGGCACCAATGTAAAGGGGATTGTGTGCTGAACAGGTCCAGCACCAGCTTCCAATCCTGGCTCTTCTGCTGTGGGAGCAGAGGCCAAACGTTCGTGCTGTACTCACTGTGCTGCTGGGCAGCTGAGAGAGACCACCTGAGAATTTGGATTCAAATGGACTTTTAGGTATGAAACCGAGGAGAGACTGCAATGATGGTGACCCCGTTGCAAAGCTCCTTGTGTGCTGAACAAGCCCAGCACTAGCTTTCCCTGCTGGTCCTTCTGCTGTGCGAGCAGAATCCACTGTTCATTCTCTGCGGTGTTGCTGCCAGCAGGGAGCAGGCTCTGGACAGATTCCATTCAAATGCTTTTCCTGTATGAAAGTGAGCAGTGAAAGCAACGATGGAGGCACCAATGTAAAGGGGATTGTGTGCTGAACTGGTCCAGCACCAGCTTTCAATCCTTGCTCTTCTGCTGTGGGAGCAGATGCCAAACGTTCGTGCTGTACTCACTGTGCTGCTGGGCAGCTGAGAGAGACCACCTGAGAATTTGGATTCAAATGGACTTTTAGGTATGAAACCGAGGAGAGACTGCAATGATGGTGACCCCGTTGCAAAGCTGCTTGTGTGCTGAAGAAGCCCAGCACTAGCTTTCCCTGCTGGTCCTTCTGCCGTGTGAGCAGATGCCACTGTTCATTCTGTGCTGACTGTGTTCATGCGCAGCAGAGAGCAGGCTCTGGACTGATTCCATTCAAATGCTTTTCCTGTATGAAAGTGAGCAGTAAAAGCAACGATGGAGGCACCAATGTGAAGGTGATTGTGTGCTGAACAGGTCCAGCACCAGCTTTCAATCCTTGCTCTTCTGCTGTGGGAGCAGATGCCAAACGTTCGTGATGTACTGACTGTGCTGCTGGGCAGCTGAGAGAGACCACCTGAGAATTTGGATTCAAATGGACTTTTAGGTATGAAACCGAGGAGAGACTGCAATGATGGTGACCCCGTTGCAAAGCTCCTTGTGTGCTGAACAAGCCCAGCACTATACCTTTCCCTGCTGGTCCTTCTGCTGTGCGAGCAGAATCCACTGTTCATTCTGTGCTGTGCTGCTGCGAGAAGGGAGCAGGCTCTGGACTGATTCCATTCAAATGCTTTTCCTGTATGAGTGTTAGCAGTGAAAGCTACGACGGAGGCACCAATGTAAAGGGGATTGTGTGCTGAACAGGTCCAGCACCAGCTTTCAATCCTGGCTCTTCTGCTGTGGGAGCAGAGGCCAAACGTTCGTGCTGTACTCACTGTGCTGCTGGGCAGCTGAGAGAGACCACCTGAGAATTTGGATTCAAATGGACTTTTAGGTATGAAACCGAGGAGAGACTGCAATGATGGTGACCCCGTTGCAAAGCTGCTTGTGTGCTGAAGAAGCCCAGCACTAGCTTTCCCTGCTGGTCCTTCTGCCGTGTGAGCAGATGCCACTGTTCATTCTGTGCTGACTGTGTTCCTGCGCAGCAGAGAGCAGGCTCTGGACTGATTCCATTCAAATGCTTTTCCTGTATGAAAGTGAGCAGTAAAAGCAACGATGGAGGCACCAATGTGAAGGTGATTGTGTGCTGAACAGGTCCAGCATCAGCTTTCAATCCTTGCTCTTCTGCTGTGGGAGCAGATGCCAAACGTTCGTGATGTACTCACTGTGCTGCTGGGCAGCTGAGAGAGACCACCTGAGAATTTGGATTCAAATGGACTTTTAGGTATGAAACCGAGGAGAGACTGCAATGATGGTCACCCCGTTGCAAAGCTCCTTGTGTGCTGAACAAGCCCAGCACTATACCTTTCCCTGCTGGTCCTTCTGCTGTGCGAGCAGAATCCACTGTTCATTCTGTGCTGTGCTGCTGCGAGAAGGGAGCAGGCTCTGGACTGATTCCATTCAAATGCTTTTCCTGTATGAGTGTTAGCAGTGAAAGCTACGACGGAGGCACCAATGTAAAGGGGATTGTGTGCTGAACAGGTCCAGCACCAGATTTCAATCCTTGCTCTTCTGCTGTGGGAGCAGAGGCCAAACGTTCGTGCTGTACTCACTGTGCTGCTGGGCAGCTGAGACCACCTGAGAATTTGGATTCAAATGGACTTTTAGTTATGAACCCGAGGAGAGACTGCAATGATGGTGACCCCGTTGCAAAGCTGCTTGTGTGCTGAAGAAGCCCAGCACTAGCTTTCCCTGCTGGTCCTTCTGCTGTGCGAGCAGAATCCACTGTTCATTCTGTGCTGACTGTGTTGCTGCGCAGCAGAGAGCAGGCTCTGGACTGATTCCATTCAAATGCTTTTCCTGTATGAAAGTGAGCAGTGAAAGCAACGATGGAGGCACCAATGTAAAGGGGATTGTGTGCTGAACAGGTCCAGCACCAGCTTCCAATCCTGGCTCTTCTGCTGTGGGAGCAGAGGCCAAACGTTCGTGCTGTACTCACTGTGCTGCTGGGCAGCTGAGAGAGACCACCTGAGAATTTGGATTCAAATGGACTTTTAGGTATGAAACCGAGGAGAGACTGCAATGATGGTGACCCCGTTGCAAAGCTGCTTGTGTGCTGAAGAAGCCCAGCACTAGCTTTCCCTGCTGGTCCTTCTGCTGTGCGAGCAGAATCCACTGTTCATTCTCTGCGGTGTTGCTGCCAGCAGGGAGCAGGCTCTGGACTGATTCCATTCAAATGCTTTTCCTGTATGAGTGTTAGCAGTGAAAGCAACGATGGAGGCACCAATGTAAAGGGGATTGTGTGCTGAACAGGTCCAGCACCAGCTTCCAATCCTGGCTCTTCTGCTGTGGGAGCAGAGGCCAAACGTTTGTGTTGTACTCACTGTGCTGCTGGGCAGCTGAGAGAGACCACCTGAGAATTTGGATTCAAAAGGACTTTTAGGTATGCAACCGAGGAGAGACTGCAATGATGGTGACCACGTTGCAAAGCTGCTTGTGTGCTGAAGAAGCCCAGCACTAGCTTTCCCTGCTGGTCCTTCTGCCGTGTGAGCAAATGCCACTGTTGATTCTGTGCTGACTGTGTTGCTGCGCAGCAGAGAGCAGGCTCTGGACTGATTCCATTCAAATGCTTTTCCTGTATGAAAGTGAGCAGTGAAAGCAAGGATGGAGGCACCAATGTAAAGGGGATTGTGTGCTGAACAGGTCCAGCACCAGCTTCCAATCTTGGCTCTTCTGCTGTGGGAGCAGAGGCCAAACGTTCGTGCTGTACTCACTGTGCTGCTGGGCAGCTGAGAGTGACCACCTGAGAATTTGGATTCAAATGGACTTTTAGGTATGAAACCGAGGAGAGACTGCAATGATGGTGACCCCGTTGCAAAGCTGCTTGTGTGCTGAAGAAGCCCAGCACTAGCTTTCCCTGCTGGTCCTTCTGCTGTGCGAGCAGAATCCACTGTTCATTCTGTGCGGTGTTGCTGCCAGCAGAGAGCAGGCTCTGGACTGATTCCATTCAAATGCTTTTCCTGTATGAGTGTTAGCAGTGAAAGCAACGACGGAGGCACCAATGTAAAGGGGATTGTGTGCTGAACAGGTCCAGCACCAGCTTTCAATCCTTGCTCTTCTGCTGTGGGAGCAGATGCCAAACGTTCGTGCTGTACTCACTGTGCTGCTGGGCAGCTGAGAGAGACCACCTGAGAATTTGGATTCAAAAGGACTTTTAGGTATGAAACCGAGGAGAGACTGCAATGATGGTGACCCCGTTGCAAAGCTCCTTGTTTGCTGAAGAAGCCCAGCACAAGCTTTCCCTGCTGGTCCTTCTGCTGTGGGAGCAGAATCCACTGCTCATTCTGTGCGGTGTTGCTGCCAGCAGGGAGCAGGCTCTGGACTGATTCCATTCAAATGCTTTTCCTGTATGAGTGTTAGCAGTGAAAGCAACGACGGAGGCACCAATGTAAAGGGGATTGTGTGCTGAACAGGTCCAGCACCAGCTTTCAATCCTTGCTCTTCTGCTGCGGGAGCAGATGCCAAACGTTCGTGCTGTACTCACTGTGCTGCTGGGCAGCTGAGAGAGACCACCTGAGAATTTGGATTCAAAAGGACTTTTAGGTATGAAACCGAGGAGAGACTGCAATGATGGTGACCCCGTTGCAAAGCTCCTTGTTTGCTGAAGAAGCAGAGCACAAGCTTTCCCTGCTGGTCCTTCTGCTGTGCGAGCAGAATCCACTGCTCATTCTGTGCGGTGTTGCTGCCAGCAGGGAGCAGGCTCTGGACTGATTCCATTCAAATGCTTTTCCTGTATGAGTGTTAGCAGTGAAAGCAACGACGGAGGCACCAATGTAAAGGGGATTGTGTGCTGAACAGGTCCAGCACCAGCTTTCAATCCTTGCTCTTCTGCTGTGGGAGCAGAAGCCAAACGTTCGTGCTGTACTCACTGTGCTGCTGGGCAGCTGAGAGAGACCACCTGAGAATTTGGATTCAAAAGGACTTTTAGGTATGAAACCGAGGAGAGACTGCAATGATGGTGACCACGTTGCAAAGCTGCTTGTGTGCTGAAGAAGCAGAGCACTAGCTTTCCCTGATGATGCTTCTGCCGTGTGAGCAGATGCCACTGTTCATTCTGTGCTGTGTTGCTGCCAGCAGGGAGCAGGCTCTGGACTGATTCCATTCAAATGCTTTTCCTGTATGAGTGTTAGCAGTGAAAGCAACGACGGAGGCACCAATGTAAAGGGGATTGTGTGCTGAACAGGTCCAGCACCAGCTTTCAATCCTTGCTCTTCTGCTGTGGGAGCAGAGGCCAAACGTTCGTGCTGTACTCACTGTGCTGCTGGGCAGCTGAGACCACCTGAGAATTTCGATTCAAATGGACTTTTAGGTATGAAACCGAGGAGAGACTGCAATGATGGTGACCCCGTTGCAAAGCTGCTTGTGTGCTGAAGAAGCCCAGCACTAGCTTTCCCTGCTGGTCCTTCTGCTGTGCGAGCAGAATCCACTGTTCTTTCTGTGCTGACTGTGTTGCTGCTCAGCAGAGAGCAGGCTCTGGACTGATTCCATTCAAATGCTTTTCCTGTATGAAAGTGAGCAGTGAAAGCAACGATGGAGGCACCAATGTAAAGGGGATTGTGTGCTGAACAGGTCCAGCACCAGCTTCCAATCCTGGCTCTTCTGCTGTGGGAGCAGATGCCAAACGTTCGTGCTGTACTCACTGTGCTGCTGGGCAGCTGAGAGAGACCACCTGAGAATTTGGATTCAAATGGACTTTTAGGTATGAAACTGAGGAGAGACTGCAATGATGGTGACCCCGTTGCAAAGCTCCTTGTGTGCTGAAGAAGCCCAGCACAAGCTTTCCCTGCTGGTCCTTCCTCTGTGCGAGCAGAATCCACTGTTCATTCTGTGCGGTGTTGCTGCCAGCAGGGAGCAGGCTCTGGACTGATTCCATTCAAATGCTTTTCCTGTATGAGTGTTAGCAGTGAAAGCAACGACGGAGGCACCAATGTAAAGGGGATTGTGTGCTGAACAGGTCCAGCACCAGCTTTCAATCCTTGCTCTTCTGCTGTGGGAGCAGATGCCAAACGTTCGTGCTGTACTCACTGTGCTGCTGGGCAGCTGAGAGAGACCACCTGAGAATTTGGATTCAAATGGACTTTTAGGTATGAAACCGAGGAGAGACTGCAATGATGGTGCCCCCGTTGCAAAGCTCCTTGTGTGCTGAACAAGCCCAGCACTAGCTTTCCCTGCTGGTCCTTCTGCTGTGCGAGCAGAATCCACTGTTCATTCTCTGCGGTGTTGCTGCCAGCAGGGAGCAGGCTCTGGACTGATTCCATTCAAATGCTTTTCCTGTATGAGTGTTAGCAGTGAAAGCAACGATGGAGGCACCAACGTAAAGGTGATTGTGTGCTGAACAGGTCCAGCACCAGCTTCCAATCCTGGCTCTTCTGCTGTGGGAGCAGAGGCCAAACGTTGGTGTTGTACTCACTGTGCTGCTGGGCAGCTGAGAGAGACCACCTGAGAATTTGGATTCAAATGGACTTTTAGGTATGAACCCGAGGAGAGACTGCAATGATGGTGACCACGTTGCAAAGCTCCTTGTGTGCTGAAGAGACACAGCACTATCTTTCCCTGCTGGTCCTTCTGCCGTGTGAGCAGATGCCACTGTTCATTCTGTGCTGTGTTGCTGCCAGCAGGGAGCAGGCTCTGGACTGATTCCATTCAAATGCTTTTCCTGTATGAGTGTTAGCAGTGAAAGCAACGATGGAGGCACCAATGTAAAGGGGATTGTGTGCTGAACTGGTCCAGCACCAGCTTTCAATCCTGGCTCTTCTGCTGTGGGAGCAGAGGCCGAACGTTCGTGCTGTACTCACTGTGCTGCTGGGCAGCTGAGAGAGACCACCTGAGAATTTGGATTCAAATGGACTTTTAGGTATGAAACCGAGGAGAGACTGCAATGATGGTGACCCCGTTGCAAAGCTCCTTGTGTGCTGAAGAAGCCCAGCACTAGCTTTCCCTGCTGGTCCTTCTGCTGTGCGAGCAGAATCCACTGTTCATTCTGTGCTGACTGTGTTGCTGCGCAGCAGAGAGCAGGCTCTGGACTGATTCCATTCAAATGCTTTTCCTGTATGAAAGTGAGCAGTGAAAGCAACGATGGAGGCACCAATGTAAAGGGGATTGTGTGCTGAACTGGTCCAGCACCAGCTTTCAATCCTGGCTCTTCTGCTGTGGGAGCAGAGGCCAAACGTTCGTGCTGTACTCACTGTGCTGCTGGGCAGCTGAGAGAGACCACCTGAGAATTTGGATTCAAATGGACTTTTAGGTATGAAACCGAGGAGAGACTGCAATGATGGTGACCCCGTTGCAAAGCTCCTTGTGTGCTGAAGAGACACAGCCCTATCTTTCCCTGCTGGTCCTTCTGCCGTGTGAGCAGATGCCACTGTTCATTCTGTGCTGTGTTGCTGCGAGAAGGGAGCAGGCTCTGGACTGATTCCATTCAAATGCTTTTCCTGTATGAGTGTTAGCAGTGAAAGCAACGATGGAGGCACCAATGTAAAGGTGATTGTGTGCTGAACAGGTCCAGCACCAGCTTTCAATCCTTGCTCTTCTGCTGTGGGAGCAGATGCCAAACGTTCGTGCTGTACTCACTGTGCTGCTGGGCAGCTGAGAGACACCACCTGAGAATTTGGATTCAAAAGGACTTTTAGGTATGAAACCGAGGAGAGACTGCAATGATGGTGACCCCGTTGCAAAGCTGCTTGTGTGCTGAAGAAGCAGAACACAAGCTTTCCCTGATGATGCTTCTGCCGTGTGAGCAGATGCCACTGTTCATTCTGTGCTGTGTTGCTGCCAGCAGAGAGCAGGCTCTGGACTGATTCCATTCAAATGCTTTTCCTGTATGAGTGTTAGCAGTGAAAGCAAGGATGGAGGCACCAATGTAAAGGGGATTGTGTGCTGAACAGGTCCAGCACCAGCTTTCAATCCTTGCTCTTCTGCTGTGGGAGCAGATGCCAAACGTTCGTGCTGTACTCACTGTGCTGCTGGGCAGCTGAGAGAGACCACCTGAGAATTTGGATTCAAATGGACTTTTAGGTATGAAACCGAGGAGACACTGCAATGATGGTGACCCCGTTGCAAAGCTCCTTGTGTGCTGAAGAAGCCCAGCACTAGCTTTCCCTGCTGGTCCTTCTGCTGTGCGAGCAGAATCCACTGTTCATTCTGTGCTGTGCTGCTGCCAGCAGGGAGCAGGCTCTGGACTGATTCCATTCAAATGCTTTTCCTGTATGAGTGTTAGCAGTGAAAGCTACGACGGAGGCACCAATGTAAAGGGGATTGTGTGCTGAACAGGTCCAGCACCAGCTTTCAATCCTTGCTCTTCTGCTGTGGGAGCAGATGCCAAACGTTCGTGCTGTACTCACTGTGCTGCTGGGCAGCTGAGAGAGACCACCTGAGAATTTGGATTCAAATGGACTTTTAGGTATGAAACCGAGGAGAGACTGCAATGATGGTGACCCCGTTGCAAAGCTGCTTGTGTGCTGAAGAAGCCCAGCACTAGCTTTCCCTGCTGGTCCTTCTGCTGTGCGAGCAGAATCCACTGTTCATTCTGTGCTGACTGTGTTGCTGCGCAGCAGAGAGCAGGCTCTGGACTGATTCCATTCAAATGCTTTTCCTGTATGAAAGTGAGCAGTGAAAGCAACGATGGAGGCACCAATGTAAAGGGGATTGTGTGCTGAACAGGTCCAGCACCAGCTTCCAATCCTGGCTCTTCTGCTGTGGGAGCAGAGGCCAAACGTTCGTGCTGTACTCACTGTGCTGCTGGGCAGCTGAGAGAGACCACCTGAGAATTTGGATTCAAATGGACTTTTAGGTATGAACCCGAGGAGAGACTGCAATGATGGTGACCCCGTTGCGAAGCTGCTTGTGTGCTGAAGAAGCCCAGCACTAGCTTTCCCTGCTGGTCCTTCTGCTGTGCGAGCAGAATCCACTGTTCATTCTGTGCTGTGCTGCTGCCAGAAAGGAGCAGGCTCTGGACTGATTCCATTCAAATGCTTTTCCTGTATGAGTGTTAGCAGTGAAAGCAACGATGGAGGCACCAATGTAAAGGGGATTGTGTGCTGAACAGGTCCAGCACCAGCTTCCAATCCTGGCTCTTCTGCTGTGGGAGCAGAGGCCGAACGTTCGTGTTGTACTCACTGTGCTGCTGGGCAGCTGAGAGAGACCACCTGAGAATTTGGATTCAAATGGACTTTTAGGTATGAAACCGAGGAGAGACTGCAATGATGGTGACCCCGTTGCAAAGCTCCTTGTGTGCTGAAGAGACACAGCCCTATCTTTCCCTGCTGGTCCTTCTGCCGTGTGAGCAGATGCCACTGTTCATTCTGTGCTGTGTTGCTGCGAGCAGGGAGCAGGCTCTGGACTGATTCCATTCAAATGCTTTTCCTGTATGAGTGTTAGCAGTTAAAGCAACGATGGAGGCACCAATGTAAAGGGGATTGTGTGCTGAACAGGTCCAGCACCAGCTTCCAATCCTGGCTCTTCTGCTGTGGGAGCAGAGGCCAAACGTTCGTGTTGTACTCACTGTGCTGCTGGGCGGCTGAGAGAGACCACCTGAGAATTTGGATTCAAATGGACTTTTAGGTATGAAACCGAGGAGAGACTGCAATGATGGTGACCCCGTTGCAAAGCTGCTTGTGTGCTGAAGAAGCCGACCACTAGCTTTCCCTGCTGGTCCTTCTGCCGTGCGAGCAGATGCCACTGTTCATTCTGTGCTGACTGTGTTCCTGCGCAGCAGAGAGCAGGCTCGGGACTGATTTCATTCAAATGCTTTTCCTGTATGAAAGTGAGCAGTGAAAGCAACGATGGAGGCACCAATGTAAAGGGGATTTTGTGCTGAACAGGTCCAACACCATCTTTCAATCCTTGCTCTTCTGCTGTGGGAGCAGATGCCAAACGTTCGTGCTGTACTCACTGTGCTGCTGGGCAGCTGAGAGAGACCACCTGAGAATTTGGATTCAAAAGGACTTTTAGGTATGAACCCGAGGAGAGACTGCAATGATGGTGACCACGTTGCAAAGCTGCTTGTGTGCTGAAGAAGCAGAGCCCAAGCTTTCCCTGATGATGCTTCTGCCGTGTGAGCAGATGCCACTGTTCATTCTGTGCTGTGTTGCTGCCAGCAGAGAGCAGGCTCTGGACTGATTCCATTCAAATGCTTTTCCTGTATGAAAGTGAGCAGTGAAAGCAACGATGGAGGCACCAATGTAAATGTGATTTTGTGCTGAACAGGTCCAACACCATCTTTCAATCTTTGCTCTTCTGCTGCGGGAGCAGATGCCAAACGTTCGTGCTGTACTCACTGTGCTGCTGGGCAGCTGAGAGAGACCACCTGAGAATTTGGATTCAAAAGGACTTTTAGGTATGAACCCGAGGAGAGACTGCAATGATGGTGACCACGTTGCAAAGCTGCTTGTGTGCTGAAGAGACACAGCCCTATCTTTCCCTGCTGGTCCTTCTGCCGTGTGAGCAGATGCCACTGTTCATTCTGTGCGGTGTTGCTGCCAGCAGGGAGCAGGCTCTGGACTGATTCCATTCAAATGCTTTTCCTGTATGAGTGTTAGCAGTGAAAGCAACGATGGAGGCACCAATGGAAAGGTGATTGTGTGCTGAACAGGTGCAGCACCAGCTTTCAATCCTGGCTCTTCTGCTGTGGGAGCAGATGCCAAACGTTCGTGCTGTACTCACTGTGCTGCTGGGCAGCTGAGAGAGACCACCTGAGAATTTGGATTCAAATGGACTTTTAGGTATGAAACCGAGGAGAGACTGCAATGATGGTGACCCCGTTGCAAAGCTCCTTGTGTGCTGAAGAAGCCCAGCACTAGCTTTCCCTGCTGGTCCTTCTGCTGTGCGAGCAGAATCCACTGTTCATTCTCTGCGGTGTTGCTGCCAGCAGGGAGCAGGCTCTGGACTGATTCCATTCAAATGCTTTTCCTGTATGAGTGTTAGCAGTGAAAGCAACGATGGAGGCACCAATGTAAAGGGGATTGTGTGCTGAACAGGTCCAGCACCAGCTTTCAATCCTTGCTCTTCTGCTGTGGGAGCAGATGCCAAACGTTCGTGCTGTACTCACTGTGCTGCTGGGCAGCTGAGACCACCTGAGAATTTGGATTCAAATGGACTTTTAGGTATGAAACCGAGGAGAGACTGCAATGATGGTGACCCCGTTGCAAAGCTGCTTGTGTGCTGAAGAAGCCCAGCACTAGCTTTCCCTGCTGGTCCTTCTGCTGTGCGAGCAGAATCCACTGTTCATTCTGTGCTGACTGTGTTGCTGCGCAGCAGAGAGCAGGCTCTGGACTGATTCCATTCAAATGCTTTTCCTGTATGAAAGTGAGCAGTGAAAGCAACGATGGAGGCACCAATGTAAAGGGGATTGTGTGCTGAACAGGTCCAGCACCAGCTTCCAATCCTGACTCTTCTGCTGTGGGAGCAGAGGCCAAACGTTCGTGCTGTACTCACTGTGCTGCTGGGCATCTGAGAGAGACCACCTGAGAATTTGGATTCAAATGGACTTTTAGGTATGAAACCGAGGAGAGACTGCAATGATGGTGACCCCGTTGCAAAGCTGCTTGTGTGCTGAAGAAGCCCAGCACTAGCTTTCCCTGCTGGTCCTTCTGCCGTGTGAGCAAATGCCACTGTTCATTCTGTGCTGACTGTGTTGCTGCTCAGCAGAGAGCAGGCTCTGGACTGATTCCATTCAAATGCTTTTCCTGTATGAAAGTTAGCAGTGAAAGCAACGATGGAGGCACCAATGTAAAGGGGATTGTGTGCTGAACAGGTCCAGCACCAGCTTCCAATCCTGGCTCTTCTGCTGTGGGAGCAGAGGCCAAACGTTCGTGCTGTACTCACTGTGCTGCTGGGCAGCTGAGAGAGACCACCTGAGAATTTGGATTCAAATGGACTTTTAGGTATGAAACCGAGGAGAGACTGCAATGATGGTGACCCCGTTGCAAGGCTCCTTGTGTGCTGAAGAGAAACAGCCCTATCTTTCCCTGCTGGTCCTTCTGCCGTGTGAGCAGATGCCACTGTTCATTCTGTGCGGTGTTGCTGCCAGCAGGGAGCAGGCTCTGGACTGATTCCATTCAAAAGCTTTTCCTGTATGAGTGTTAGCAGTGAAAGCTACGACGGAGGCACCAATGTAAAGGGGATTGTGTGCTGAACAGGTCCAGCACCAGCTTTCAATCCTTGCTCTTCTGCTGTGGGAGCAGATGCCAAACGTTTGTGTTGTACTCACTGTGCTGCTGGGCTGCTGAGAGAGGCCACCTGAGAATTTGGATTCAAATGGACTTTCAGGTATGAAACCGAGGAGAGACTGCAATGATGGTGACCCCGTTGCAAAGCTCCTTGTGTGCTGAAGAAGCCCAGCACTAGCTTTCCCTGCTGGTCCTTCTGCTGTGCGAGCAGAATCCACTGTTCATTCTCTGCGGTGTTGCTGCCAGCAGGGAGCAGGCTCTGGACTGATTCCATTCAAATGCTTTTCCTGTATGAGTGTTAGCAGTGAAAGCAACGATGGAGGCACCAATGTAAAGGGGATTGTGTGCTGAACAGGTCCAGCACCAGCTTTCAATCCTTGCTCTTCTGCTGTGGGAGCAGATGCCAAACGTTCGTGCTGTACTCACTGTGCTGCTGGGCAGCTGAGACCACCTGAGAATTTGGATTCAAATGGACTTTTAGGTATGAAACCGAGGAGAGACTGCAATGATGGTGACCCCGTTGCAAAGCTGCTTGTGTGCTGAAGAAGCCCAGCACTAGCTTTCCCTGCTGGTCCTTCTGCTGTGCGAGCAGAATCCACTGTTCATTCTGTGCTGTGTTGCTGCGCAGCAGAGAGCAGGCTCTGGACTGATTCCATTCAAATGCTTTTCCTGTATGAAAGTGAGCAGTGAAAGCAACGATGGAGGCACCAATGTAAAGGGGATTGTGTGCTGAACAGGTCCAGCACCAGCTTCCAATCCTGACTCTTCTGCTGTGGGAGCAGAGGCCAAACGTTCGTGCTGTACTCACTGTGCTGCTGGGCAGCTGAGAGAGACCACCTGAGAATTTGGATTCAAATGGACTTTTAGGTATGAAACCGAGGAGAGACTGCAATGATGGTGACCCCGTTGCAAAGCTGCTTGTGTGCTGAAGAAGCCCAGCACTAGGTTTCCCTGCTGGTCCTTCTGCCGTGTGAGCAAATGCCACTGTTCATTCTGTGCTGACTGTGTTGCTGCGCAGCAGAGAGCAGGCTCTGGACTGATTCCATTCAAATGCTTTTCCTGTATGAAAGTTAGCAGTGAAAGCAACGATGGAGGCACCAATGTAAAGGGGATTGTGTGCTGAACAGGTCCAGCACCAGCTTCCAATCCTGGCTCTTCTGCTGTGGGAGCAGATGCCAAACGTTCGTGCTGTACTCACTGTGCTGCTGGGCAGCTGAGAGACACCACCTGAGAATTTGGATTCAAATGGACTTTTAGGTATGAAACCGAGGAGAGACTGCAATGATGGTGACCCCGTTGCAAAGCTCCTTGTGTGCTGAAGAAGCCCAGCACTAGCTTTCCCTGCTGGTCCTTCTGCTGTGCGAGCAGAATCCACTGTTCATTCTGTGCTGACTGTGTTGCTGCTCAGCAGAGAGCAGGCTCTGGACTGATTACATTCAAATGCTTTTCCTGTATGAAAGTGAGCAGTGAAAGCAACGATGGAGGTGCCAATGTAAAGGTGATTGTGTGCTGAACAGGATCAGCACCAGCTTTCAATCCTTGCTCTTCTGCTGTGGGAGCAGATGCCAAACGTTCGTGCTGTACTCACTGTGCTGCTGGGCAGCTGAGAGAGACCACCGGAGAATTTGGATTCAAATGGACTTTTAGGTATGAAACCGAGGAGAGACTGCAATGATGGTGACCACGTTGCAAAGCTGCTTGTGTGCTGAAGAAGCCCAGCACTAGCTTTCCCTGCTGGTCCTTCTGCTGTGCGAGCAGAATCCACTGTTCATTCTGTGCGGTGTTGCTGCCAGCAGGGAGCAGGCTCTGGACTGATTCCATTCAAAAGCTTTTCCTGTATGAGTGTTAGCAGTGAAAGCTACGACGGAGGCACCAATGTAAAGGGGATTGTGTGCTGAACAGGTCCAGCACCAGCTTTCAATCCTTGCTCTTCTGCTGTGGGAGCAGATGCCAAACGTTCGTGCTGTACTCACTGTGCTGCTGGGCAGCTGAGACCACCTGAGAATTTGGATTCAAATGGACTTTTAGGTATGAACCCGAGGAGAGACTGCAATGATGGTGACCCCGTTGCAAAGCTGCTTGTGTGCTGAAGAAGCCCAGCACTAGCTTTCCCTGCTGGTCCTTCTGCTGTGTGAGCAAATGCCACTGTTGATTCTGTGCTGACTGTGTTGCTGCGCAGCAGAGAGCAGGCTCTGGACTGATTCCATTCAAATGCTTTTCCTGTATGAAAGTGAGCAGTGAAAGCAACGACGGAGGCACCAATGTAAAGGGGATTGTGTGCTGAACAGGTCCAGCACCAGCTTCCAATCCTGGCTCTTCTGCTGTGGGAGCAGAGGCCAAACGTTCGTGCTGTACTCACTGTGCTGCTGGGCATCTGAGAGAGACCACCTGAGAATTTGGATTCAAATGGACTTTTAGGTATGAAACCGAGGAGAGACTGCAATGATGGTGACCCCGTTGCAAAGCTCCTTGTGTGCTGAAGAGACACAGCCCTATCTTTCCCTGCTGGTCCTTCTGCCGTGTGAGCAGATGCCACTGTTCATTCTGTGCTGTGTTGCTGCGAGAAGGGAGTAGGCTCTGGACTGATTCCATTCAAATGCTTTTCCTGTATGAGTGTTAGCAGTGAAAGCAACGATGGAGGCACCAATGTAAAGGGGATTGTGTGCTGAACAGGTCCAGCACCAGCTTTCAATCCTCGCTCTTCTGCTGTGGGAGCAGATGCCAAACGTTCGTGCTGTACTCACTGTGCTGCTGGGCAGCTGAGAGAGACCACCTGAGAATTTGGATTCAAATGGACTTTTAGGTATGAACCCGAGGAGAGACTGCAATGATGGTGACCCCGTTGCAAAGCTGCTTGTGTGCTGAAGAAGCCCAGCACTAGCTTTCCCTGCTGGTCCTTCTGCAGTGCGAGCAAAATCCACTGTTCATTCTGTGCGGTGTTGCTGCCAGCAGGGAGTAGGCTCTGGACTGATTCCATTCAAATGCTTTTCCTGTATGAGTGTTAGCACTGAAAGCTACGACGGAGGCACCAATGTAAAGGGGATTGTGTGCTGAACAGGTCCAACACCAGCTTTCAATCCTTGCTCTTCTGCTGCGGGAGCAGATGCCAAACGTTCGTGCTGTACTCACTGTGCTGCTGGGCAGCTGAGAGAGACCACCTGAGAATTTGGATTCAAAAGGACTTTTAGGTATGAAACCGAGGAGAGACTGCAATGATGGTGACCCCGTTGCAAAGCTGCTTGTGTGCTGAAGAAGCCCAGCACTAGCTTTCCCTGCTGGTCCTTCTGCCGTGTGAGCAGATGCCACTGTTCATTCTGTGCTGACTGTGTTGCTGCGCAGCAGAGAGCAGCCTCTGGACTGATTCCATTCAAATGCTTTTCCTGTATGAAAGTGAGCAGTGAAAGCAACGATGGAGGCACCAATGTAAAGGGGATTGTGTGCTGAACAGGTCCAGCACCAGCTTCCAATCCTGGCTCTTCTGCTGTGGGAGCAGAGGCCAAACGTTCGTGCTGTACTAACTGTGCTGCTGGGCAGCTGAGAGTGACCACCTGAGAATTTGGATTCAAATGGACTTTTAGGTATGAAACCGAGGAGAGACTGCAATGATGGTGACCCCGTTGCAAAGCTGCTTGTGTGCTGAAGAGACACAGCCCTAGCTTTCCCTGCTGGTCCTTCTGCCGTGTGAGCAGATGCCACTGTTCATTCTGTGCGGTGTTGCTGCCAGCAGGGAGCAGGCTCTGGACTGATTCCATTCAAAAGCTTTTCCTGTATGAGTGTTACCAGTGAAAGCTACGACGGAGGCACCATTGTAAAGGGGATTGTGTGCTGAACAGGTCCAGCACCAGCTTTCAATCCTTGCTCTTCTGCTGTGGGAGCAGATGCCAAACGTTCGGTCTGTACTCACTGTGCTGCTGGGCAGCTGAGACCACCTGAGAATTTGGATTCAAATGGACTTTTAGGTATGAACCCGAGGAGAGACTGCAATGATGGTGACCCCGTTGCAAAGCTGCTTGTGTGCTGAAGAAGCCCAGCACTAGCTTTCCCTGCTGGTCCTTCTGCTGTGCGAGCAGAATCCAATGTTCATTCTGTGCTGACTGTGTTGCTGCTCAGCAGAGAGCAGGCTCTGGACTGATTCCATTCAAATGCTTTTCCTGTATGAAAGTGAGCAGTGAAAGCAACGATGGGGGCGCCAATGTAAAGGTGATTGTGTGCTGAACAGGATCAGCACCAGCTTTCAATCCTTGCTCTTCTGCTGTGGGAGCAGATGCCTAACGTTCGTGCTGTACTCACTGTGCTGCTGGGCAGCTGAGAGAGACCACCTGAGAATTTGGATTCAAATGGACTTTTAGGTATGAAACCGAGGAGAGACTGCAATGATGGTGACCCCGTTGCAAAGCTCCTTGTGTGCTGAAGAGACACAGCCCTATCTTTCCCTGCTGGTCCTTCTGCCGTGTGAGCAGATGCCACTGTTCATTCTGTGCTGTGTTGCTGCGGGCAGGGAGCAGGCTCTGGACTGATTCCATTCAAATGCTTTTCCTGTATGAGTGTTAGCAGTGAAAGCTACGACGGAGGCACCAATGTAAAGGGGATTGTGTGCTGAAGAGGTCCAGCACCAGCTTTCAATCCTTGCTCTTCTGCTGTGGGAGCAGATGCCAAACGTTCGTGCTGTACTCACTGTGCTGCTGGGCAGCTGAGACCACCTGAGAATTTGGATTCAAATGGACTTTTAGGTATGAAACCGAGGAGAGACTGCAATGATGGTGACCCCGTTGCAAAGCTGCTTGTGTGCTGAAGAAGCCCAGCCCTAGCTTTCCCTGCTGGTCCTTCTGCCGTGTGAGCAAATGCCACTGTTGATTCTGTGCTGACTGTGTTGCTTCGCAACAGAGAGCAGGCTCTGGACTGATTCCATTCAAATGTTTTTCCTGTATGAAAGTGAGCAGTGAAAGCAAGGATGGAGGCACCAATGTAAAGGGGATTGTGTGCTGAACAGGTCCAGCACCAGCTTCCAATCCTGGCTCTTCTGCTGTGGGAGCAGAGGCCAAACGTTCGTGCTGTACTCACTGTGCTGCTGGGCAGCTGAGAGAGACCACCTGAGAATTTGGATTCAAATGGACTTTTAGGTATGAAACCGAGGAGAGACTGCAATGATGGTGACCCCGTTGCAAAGCTGCTTGTGTGCTGAAGAAGCCCAGCACTAGCTTTCCCTGCTGGTCCTTCTGCTGTGCGAGCAGAATCCACTGTTCATTCTGTGCTGACTGTGTTGCTGCTCAGCAGAGAGCAGGCTCTGGACTGATTTCATTCAAATGCTTTTCCTGTATGAAAGTGAGCAGTGAAAGCAACGATGGAGGCACCAATGTAAAGGGGATTGTATGCTGAACAGGTCCAGCACCAGCTTCCAATCCTGGCTCTTCTGCTGTGGGAGCAGATGCCAAACGTTCGTGCTGTACTCACTGTGCTGCTGGGCAGCTGAGAGAGACCACCTGAGAATTTGGATTCAAATGGGCTTTTAGGTATGAAACCGAGGAGAGACTGCAATGATGGTGACCCCGTTGCAAAGCTCCTTGTGTGCTGAAGAAGCCCAGCACTAGCTTTCCCTGCTGGTCCTTCTGCTGTGCGAGCAGAATCCACTGTTCATTCTGTGCGGTGTTGCTGCCAGCAGGGAGCAGGCTCTGGACTGATTCCATTCAAATGCTTTTCCTGTATGAGTGTTAGCCGTGAAAGCTACGACAGAGGCACCAATGTAAAGGAGATTGTGTGCTGAACAGGTCCAGCACCAGCTTTCAATCCTGGCTCTTCTGCTGTGGGAGCAGATGCCAAACGTTCGTGCTGTACTCACTGTGCTGCTCGGCAGCTGAGACCACCTGAGAATTTGGATTCAAATGGACTTTTAGGTATGAAACCGAGGAGAGACTGCAATGATGGTGACCCCGTTGCAAAGCTGCTTGTGTGCTGAAGAAGCCCAGCACTAGCTTTCCCTGCTGGTCCTTCTGCCGTGTGAGCAGATGCCACTGTTCATTCTGTGCTGACTGTGTTGCTGCGCAGCAGAGAGCAGGCTCTGGACTGATTTCATTCAAATGCTTTTCCTGTATGAAAGTGAGCAGTGAAAGCAACGATGGAGGCACCAATGTAAAGGGGATTGTGTGCTGAACAGGTCCAGCACCAGCTTCCAATCCTGACTCTTCTGCTGTGGGAGCAGAGGCCAAACGTTCGTGCTGTACTCACTGTGCTGCTGGGCAGCTGAGAGAGACCACCTGAGAATTTGGATTCAAAAGGACTTTTAGGTATGAAACCGAGGAGAGACTGCAATGATGGTGACCCCGTTGCAAAGCTCCTTGTGTGCTGAAGAGACACAGCCCTATCTTTCCCTGCTGGTCCTTCTGCCGTGTGAGCAGATGCCACTGTTCATTCTGTGCTGTGTTGCTGCGAGAAGGGAGTAGGCTCTGGACTGATTCCATTCAAATGCTTTTCCTGTATGAGTGTTAGCAGTGAAAGCAACGATGGAGGCACCAATGTAAAGGGGATTGTGTGCTGAACAGGTCCAGCACCAGCTTTCAATCCTTGCTCTTCTGCTGTGGGAGCAGATGCCAAACGTTCGTGCTGTACTCACTGTGCTGCTGGGCAGCTGAGAGAGACCACCTGAGAATTTGGATTCAAATGGACTTTTAGGTATGAACCCGAGGAGAGACTGCAATGATGGTGACCCCGTTGCAAAGCTGCTTGTGTGCTGAAGAAGCCCAGCACTAGCTTTCCCTGCTGGTCCTTCTGCAGTGCGAGCAAAATCCACTGTTCATTCTGTGCTGTGTTGCTGCCAGCAGGGAGTAGGCTCTGGACTGATTCCATTCAAATGCTTTTCCTGTATGAGTGTTAGCAGTGAAAGCTACGACGGTGGCACCAATGTAAAGGGGATTGTGTGCTGAACAGGTCCAGCACCAGCTTTCAATCCTTGCTCTTCTGCTGTGGGAGCAGATGCCAAAAGTTCGTGCCTTACTCACTGTGCTGCTGGGCAGCTGAGACCACCTGAGAATTTGGATTCAAATGGACTTTTAGGTATGAACCCGAGGAGAGACTGCAATGATGGTGACCCCGTTGCAAAGCTCCTTGTGTGCTGAAGAAGCCCAGCACCAGCTTTCCCTGCTGGTCCTTCTGCCGTGTGAGCAGATGCCACTGTTCATTCTGTGCTGACTGTGTTGCTGCGCAGCAGAGAGCAGGCTCTGGACTGATTCCATTCAAATGTTTTTCCTGTATGAAAGTGAGCAGTGAAAGCAAGGATGGAGGCACCAATGTAAAGGGGATTGTGTGCTGAACAGGTCCAGCACCAGCTTCCAATCCTGGCTCTTCTGCTGTGGGAGCAGAGGCCAAACGTTCGTGCTGTACTCACTGTGCTGCTGGGCAGCTGAGAGAGACCACCTGAGAATTTGGATTCAAATGGACTTTTAGGTATGAAACCGAGGAGAGACTGCAATGATGGTGACCCCGTTGCAAAGCTCCTTGTGTGCTGAAGAGACACAGCCCTATCTTTCCCTGCTGGTCCTTCTGCCGTGTGAGCAGATGCCACTGTTCATTCTGTGCTGTGTTGCTGCGGGCAGGGAGCAGGCTCTGGACTGATTCCATTCAAATGCTTTTCCTGTATGAGTGTTAGCAGTGAAAGCTACGACGGAGGCACCAATGTAAAGGGGATTGTGTGCTGAAGAGGTCCAGCACCAGCTTTCAATCCTTGCTCTCCTGCTGTGGGAGCAGATGCCAAACGTTCGTGCTGTACTCACTGTGCTGCTGGGCAGCTGAGACCACCTGAGAATTTGGATTCAAATGGACTTTTAGGTATGAAACCGAGGAGAGACTGCAATGATGGTGACCCCGTTGCAAAGCTGCTTGTGTGCTGAAGAAGCCCAGCACTAGCTTTCCCTGCTCGTCCTTCTGCCGTGTGAGCAAATGCCACTGTTCATTCTGTGCTGACTGTGTTGCTGCGCAACAGAGAGCAGTCTCTGGACTGATTCCATTCAAATGATTTTTCCTGTATGAAAGTGAGCAGTGAAAGCAAGGATGGAGGCACCAATGTAAAGGGGATTGTGTGCTGAACAGGTCCAGCACCAGCTTCCAATCCTGGCTCTTCTGCTGTGGGAGCAGAGGCCAAACGTTCGTGCTGTACTCACTGTGCTGCTGGGCAGCTGAGAGAGACCACCTGAGAATTTGGATTCAAATGGACTTTTAGGTATGAAACCGAGGAGAGACTGCAATGATGGTGACCCCGTTGCAAAGCTGCTTGTGTGCTGAAGAAGCCCAGCACTAGCTTTCCCTGCTGGTCCTTCTGCTGTGCGAGCAGAATCCACTGTTCATTCTGTGCGGTGTTGCTGCCAGCAGGGAGCAGGCTCTGGACTGATTCCATTCAAATGCTTTTCCTGTTTGAGTGTTAGTAGTGAAAGCAACGACGGAGGCACCAATGTAAAGGGGATTGTGTGCTGAACAGGTCCAGCACCAGCTTTCAATCCTTGCTCTTCTGCTGTGGGAGCAGATGCCAAACGTTCGTGCTGTACTCACTGTGCTGCTGGGCAGCTGAGACCACCTGAGAATTTGGATTCAAATGGACTTTTAGGTATGAAACCGAGGAGAGACTGCAATGATGGTGACCCCGTTGCAAAGCTGCTTGTGTGCTGAAGAAGCCCAGCACTAGTTTTCCCTGCTGGTCCTTCTGCCGTGTGAGCAGATGCCACTGTTCATTCTGTGCTGACTGTGTTGCTGCGCAGCAGAGAGCAGGCTCTGGACTGATTTCATTCAAATGCTTTTCCTGTATGAAAGTGAGCAGTGAAAGCAACGATGGAGGCACCAATGTAAAGGGGATTGTGTGCTGAACAGGTCCAACACCAGCTTTCAATCCTTGCTCTTCTGCTGTGGGAGCAGATGCCAAACGTTCGTGCTGTACTAACTGTGCTGCTGGGTAGCTGAGAGAGACCACCTGAGAATTTGGATTCAAAAGGACTTTTAGGTATGAAACCGAGGAGAGACTGCAATGATGGTGACCACGTTGCAAAGCTGCTGGTGTGCTGAAGAAGCAGAGCACTAGCTTTCCCTGATGATGCTTCTGCCGTGTGAGCAGATGCCACTGTTCATTCTGTGCTGTGTTGCTGCCAGCAGAGAGCAGGCTCTGGACTGATTCCATTCAAATGCTTTTCCTGTATGAAAGTGAGCAGTGAAGGCAAGGATGGAGGCACCAATGTAAAGGTGATTGTGTGCTGAACAGGTCCAGCACCAGCTTTCAATCCTTGCTCTTCTGCTGTGGGAGCAGATGCCAAACGTTCGTGCTGTACTCACTGTGCTGCTGGGCAGCTGAGAGAGACCACCTGAGAATTTGGATTCAAATGGACTTTTAGGTATGAAACCGAGGAGAGACTGCAATGATGGTGACCCCGTTGCAAAGCTCCTTGTGTGCTGAAGAGACACAGCCCTATCTTTCCCTGCTGGTCCTTCTGCCGTGTGAGCAGATGCCACTGTTCATTCTGTGCTGTGTTGCTGCCAGCAGGGAGCAGGCTCTGGACTGATTCCATTCAAATGCTTTTCCTGTATGAGTGTTAGCAGTGAAAGCAACGATGGAGGCACCAATGTAAAGGGGATTGTGTGCTGAACAGGTCCAGCACCAGCTTTCAATCCTTGCTCTTCTGCTGTGGGAGCAGATGCCAAACGTTCGTGCTGTACTCACTGTGCTGCTGGGCAGCTGAGAGAGACCACCTGAGAATTTGGATTCAAATGGACTTTTAGGTATGAAACCGAGGAGAGACTGCAATGATGGTGACCCCGTTGCAAAGCTCCTTGTGTGCTGAAGAAGCCCAGCACTAGCTTTCCCTGCTGGTCCTTCTGCCGTGTGAGCAGATGCCACTGTTCATTCTGTGCTGTGTTGCTGCCAGCAGAGAGCAGCCTCTGGACTGATTCCATTCAAATGCTTTTCCTGTATGAAAGTGAGCAGTGAAAGCAAGGATGGAGGCACCAATGTAAAGGTGATTGTGTGCTGAACAGGTCCAGCACCAGCTTTCAATCCTTGCTCCTCTGCTGTGGGAGCAGATGCCAAACGTTCGTGCTGTACTCACTGTGCTGCTGGGCAGCTGAGAGAGACCACCTGAGAATTTGGATTCAAATGGACTTTTAGGTATGAAACCGAGGAGAGACTGCAATGATGGTGACCCCGTTGCAAAGCTCCTTGTGTGCTGAAGAGACACAGCCCTATCTTTCCCTGCTGGTCCTTCTGCCGTGTGAGCAGATGCCCCTGTTCATTCTGTGCTGTGTTGCTGCCAGCAGGGAGCAGGCTCTGGACTGATTCCATTCAAATGCTTTTCCTGTATGAGTGTTAGCTTTGAAAGCAACGATGGAGGCACCAATGTAAAGGTGATTGTGTGCTGAACAGGTCCAGCACCAGCTTTCAATCCTTGCTCTTCTGCTGTGGGAGCAGATGCCAAACGTTCGTGCTGTACTCACTGTGCTGCTGGGCAGCTGAGAGAGACCACCTGAGAATTTGGATTCAAATGGACTTTTAGGTATGAAACCGAGGAGAGACTGCAATGATGGTGACCCCGTTGCAAAGCTGCTTGTGTGCTGAAGAAGCCCAGCACTAGCTTTCCCTGCTGGTCCTTCTGCCGTGTGAGCAAATGCCACTGTTGATTCTGTGCTGACTGTGTTGCTGCGCAGCAGAGAGCAGTCTCTGGACTGATTCCATTCAAATGCTTTTCCTGTATGAAAGTGAGCAGTGAAAGCAACGATGGAGGCACCAATGTAAAGGTGATTGTGTGCTGAACAGGTCCAGCACCAGCTTCCAATCCTGGCTCTTCTGCTGTGGGAGCAGAGGCCAAACGTTCGTGCTGTACTCACTGTGCTGCTGGGCAGCTGAGAGACACCACCTGAGAATTTGGATTCAAATGGACTTTTAGGTATGAAACCGAGGAGAGACTGCAATGATGGTGACCCCGTTGCAAAGCTGCTTGTGTGCTGACGAAGCCCAGCACTAGCTTTCCCTGCTGGTCCTTCTGCTGTGCGAGCAGAATCCACTGATCATTCTGTGCTGACTGTGTTGCTGCGCAGCAGAGAGCAGGCTCTGGACTGATTCCATTCAAATGCTTTTCCTGTATGAAAGTGAGCAGTGAAAGCAACGATGGAGGCACCAATGTAAAGGGGATTGTGTGCTGAACAGGTCCAGCACCAGCTTTCAATCCTTGCTCTTCTGCTGTGGGAGCAGAGGCCAAACGTTCGTGCTGTACTCACTGTGCTGCTGGCAGCTGAGAGAGACCACCTGAGAATTTGGATTCAAATGGACTTTTAGGTATGAAACCGAGGAGAGACTGCAATGATGGTGACCCCGTTGCAAAGCTGCTTGTGTGCTGAAGAGACACAGCCCTATCTTTCCCTGCTGGTCCTTCTGCCGTGTGAGCAGTATCCACTGTTCATTCTGTACTGTGTTGCTGCGAAAATGGAGCAGGCTCTGGAGTGATTCCATTCAAATGCTTTTCCTGTATGAGTGTTAGCAGTGAAAGCAACGATGGAGGCACCAATGTAAAGGTGATTGTGTGCTGAACAGGTCCAGCACCAGCTTTCAATCCTTGCTCTTCTGCTGTGGGAGCAGATGCCAAACGTTCGTGCTGTACTAACTGTGCTGCTGGGCAGCTGAGCGACACCACCTGAGAATTCGGATTCAAATGGACTTTTAGGTATGAAACCGAGGAGAGACTGCAATGATGGTGACCCCGTTGCAAAGCTGCTTGTGTGCTGAAGAGACACAGCCCTACCTTTCCCTGCTGGTCCTTCTGCCGTGTGAGCAGATGCCACTGTTCATTCTGCGCTGACTGTGTTCCTGCGCAGCAGAGAGCAGGCTCTGGACTGATTTCATTCAAATGCTTTTCCTGTATGAACGTGCTAGCAGGGAAAGCAACGATGGAGGCACCAATGTAAAGGGGATTGTGTGCTAAACAGCTCCAGCACCAGCTTTCAATCCTTGCTCTTCTGCTGTGGGAGCAGATGCCAAACGTTCGTGCTGTACTCACTGTGCTGCTGGGCAGCTGAGAGAGACCACCTGAGAATTTGGATTCAAATGGACTTTTAGGTATGAAACCGAGGAGAGACTGCAATGATGGTGACCCCGTTGCAAAGCTGCTTGTGTGCTGAAGAGACACAGCCCTAGCTTTCCCTGCTGGTCCTTCTGCCGTGTGAGCAGATGCCACTGTTCATTCTGTGCTGTGTTGCTGCCAGCAGAGAGCAGGCTCTGGACTGATTCCATTCAAATGCTTTTCCTGTATGAAAGTGAGCAGTGAAAGCAACGATGGAGGCACCAATGTAAAGGTGATTGTGTGCTGAACAGGTCCAGCACCAGCTTCCAATCCTGGCTCTTCTGCTGTGGGAGCAGAGGCCAAACGTTCGTGCTGTACTCACTGTGCTGCTGGGCAGCTGAGAGAGACCACCTGAGAATTTGGATTGAAATGGACTTTTAGGTATGAAACCGAGGAGAGACTGCAATGATGGTGACCCCGTTGCAAGCTCCTTGTGTGCTGAAGAGACACAGCCCTATCTTTCCCTGCTGGTCCTTCTGCCGTGTGAGCAGATGCCACTGTTCATTCTGTGCTGTGTTGCTGCGAGAAGGGAGCAGGCTCTGGACTGATTCCATTCAAATGCTTTTCCTGTATGAAAGTGAGCAGTGAAAGCAATGATGGAGGCACCAATGTAAAGGTGATTGTGTGCTGAACAGGTCCAGCACCAGCTTTCAATCCTTGCTCTTCTGCTGTGGGAGCAGATGCCAAACGTTCGTGCTGTACTCACTGTGCTGCTGGGCAGCTGAGAGAGACCACCTGAGAATTTGGATTCAAATGGACTTTTAGGTATGAAACCGAGGAGAGACTGCAATGATGGTGACCCCGTTGCAAAGCTGCTTGTGTGCTGAAGAAGCCCAGACTAGCTTTCCCTGCTGGTCCTTCTGCCGTGTGAGCAGATGCCACTGTTCATTCTGTGCTGACTGTGTTCCTGCGCAGCAGAGAGCAGGCTCTGGACTGATTTCATTCAAATGCTTTTCCTGTATGAAAGTGAGCAGTGAAAGCAACGATGGAGGCACCAATGTAAAGGGGATTGTGTGCTGAACAGGTCCAACACCAGCTTTCAATCCTTGCTCTTCTGCTGCGGGAGCAGAGGCCAAACGTTCGTGCTGTACTCACTGTGCTGCTGGGCAGCTGAGAGAGACCACCTGAGAATTTGGATTCAAATGGACTTTTAGGTATGAAACCGAGGAGAGACTGCAATGATGGTGACCCCGTTGCAAAGCTCCTTGTGTGCTGAAGAGACACAGCCCTATCTTTCCCTGCTGGTCCTTCTGCCGTGTGAGCAGATGCCACTGTTCATTCTGTGCTGTGTTGCTGCGAGAAGGGAGCAGGCTCTGGACTGATTCCATTCAAATGCTTTTCCTGTATGAGTGTTAGCAGTGAAAGCAACGATGGAGGCACCAATGTAAAGGTGATTGTGTGCTGAACAGGTCCAGCACCAGCTTTCAATCCTTGCTCTTCTGCTGTGGGAGCAGATGCCAAACGTTCGTGCTGTACTCACTGTGCTGCTGGGCAGCTGAGAGAGACCACCTGAGAATTTGGATTCAAATGGACTTTTAGGTATGAAACCGAGGAGAGACTGCAATGATGGTGACCCCGTTGCAAAGCTGCTTGTGTGCTGAAGAAGCCCAGCCCTAGCTTTCCCTGCTTGTCCTTCTGCCGTGTGAGCAGATGCCACTGTTGATTCTGTGCTGACTGTGTTGCTGCGCAGCAGAGAGCAGCCTCTGGACTGATTCCATTCAAATGCTTTTCCTGTATGAAAGTGAGCAGTGAAAGCAACGATGGAGGCACCAATGTAAAGGGGATTGTGTGCTGAACAGGTCCAGCACCAGCTTCCAATCCTGGCTCCTCAGCTGTGGGAGCAGAGGCCAAACGTTCGTGCTGTTCTCACTGTGCTGCTGGGCAGCTGAGAGAGACCACCTGAGAATATGGATTCAAATGGACTTTTAGGTATGAAACCGCGGAGAGACTGCAATGATGGTGACCACGTTGCAAAGCTCCTTGTGTGCTGACGAAGCCCAGCACTAGCTTTCCCTGCTGGTCCTTCTGCTGTGCGAGCAGAATCCACTGTTCATTCTGTACGGTGTTGCTGCCAGCAGGGAGCAGGCTCTGGACTGATTCCATTCAAATGCTTTTCCTGTATGAAAGTGAGCAGTGAAAACAACGATGGAGGCACCAATGTAAAGGTGATTGTGTGCTGAACAGGTACAGCACCAGCTTTTAATCCTTGCTCTTCTGCTGTGGGAGCAGATGCCAAACGTTCGTGCTGTACTCACTGTGCTGCTGGGCAGCTGAGAAAGACCACCTGAGAATTTGGATTCAAATGGACTTTTAGGTATGAAACCGAGGAGAGACTGCAATGATGGTGACCCCGTTACAAAGCTGCTTGTGTGCTGAAGAGACACAGCACTAGCTTTCCCTGCTGGTCCTTCTGCCGTGTGAGCAGATGCCCCTGTTCATTCTGTGCTGTGTTGCTGCCAGCAGGGAGCAGGCTCTGGACTGATTCCATTCAAATGCTTTTCCTGTATGAGTGTTAGCAGTGAAAGCAACGATGGAGGCACCAATGTAAAGGTGATTGTGTGCTGAACAGGTCCAGCACCAGCTTTCAATCCTGGCTCTTCTGCTGTGGGAGCAGATGCCAAAGGTTCGTGCTGTACTCACTGTGCTGCTGGGCAGCTGAGAGAGACCACCTGAGAATTTGGATTCAAATGGACTTTTAGGTATGAAACCGAGGAGAGACTGCAATGATGGTGACCCCGTTGCAAAGCTGCTTGTGTGCTGAAGCAGCCCAGCACTAGCTTTCCCAGCTGGTCCTTCTGCTGTGCGAGCAGAATCCACTGTTCATTCTGTGCGGTGTTGCTGCCAGCAGGGAGCAGGCTCTGGACTGATTCTATTCAAATGCTTTTCCTGTATGAGTGTTAGCAGTGAAAGCAACGATGGAGGCACCAATGTAAAGGTGATTGTGTGCTGAACAGGTCGAGCACCAGCTTTCAATCCTTGCTCTTCTGCTGTGGGAGCAGATGCCAAACGTCCGTGCTGTACTAACTGTGCTGCTGGGCAGCTGAGACCACCTGAGAATTTGGATTCAAATGGACTTTTAGGTATGAAACCGAGGAGAGACTGCAATGATGGTGACCCCGTTGCAAAGCTGCTTGTGTGCTGAAGAAGCAGAGCACTAGCTTTCCCTGCTGGTCCTTCTGCCGTGTGAGCAGATGCCACTGTTCATTCTGTGCTGACTGTGTTCCTGCGCAGCAGAGAGCAGTCTCTGGACTGATTCCATTCAAATGCTTTTCCTGTATGCAAGTGAGCAGTGAAAGCAACGATGGAGGCACCAATGTAAAGGGGATTGTGTGCTGAACAGGTCCAGCACCAGCTTTCAATCCTGGCTCTTCTGCTGTGGGAGCAGATGCCAAACGTTCGTGCTGTACTCACTGTGCTGCTGGGCAGCTGAGAAAGACCACCTGAGAATTTGGATTGAAATGGACTTTTAGGTATGAAACCGAGGAGAGACTGCAATGATGGTGACCCCGTTGCAAAGCTGCTTGTGTGCTGAAGAGACACAGCCCTAGCGTCCCTGCTGGTCCTTCTGCCGTGTGAGCAGATGCCACTGTTCATTCTCTGCTGTGATGCTGCGAGAAGGGAGCAGGCGCTGGACTGATTCCATTCAAATGCTTTTCCTGTATGAGTGTTTGCAGTGAAAGCAAGGATGGAGGCCCCAATATAAAGGTGAATGTGTGCTGAACAGGTCCAGCACCAGCTTTCAATCCTTGCTCTTCTGCTTTGGGAGCAGATGCCAAATGTTCGTGCTGTACTCACTGTGCTGCTGGGCAGCTGAGAGAGACCACCTGAGAATTTGGATTCAAATGGACTTTTAGGTATGAAACCGAGGAGAGACTGCAATGATGGTGACCCCGTTGCAAAGCTGCTTGTGTGCTGAAGAGACACAGCACTAGCTTTCCCTCATGATCCTTCTCCTGTGTGAGCTGAATCCACTGTTCATTCTGTGCTGACTGTGTTGCTGCGCAGCAGAGAGCAGCCTCTGGACTGATTCCATTCAAATGCTTTTTCTGTATGAAAGTGAGCAGTGAAAGCAACGATGGAGGCACCAATGTAAAGGGGATTGTGTGCTGAACAGGTCCAGCACCAGCTTTCAATCTTTGCTCTTCTGCTGTGGGAGCAGATGCCAAACGTTCATGCTGTACTCACTGTGCTGCTGGGCAGCTGAGACCACCTGAGAATTTGGATTCAAATGGACTTTTAGGTATGAAACCGAGGAGAGACTGCAATGATGGTGACCCCGTTGCAAAGCTGCTTGTGTGCTGAAGAAGCCCAGCACTAGCTTTCCCTGCTGGTCCTTCTGCCGTGTGAGCAGATGCCACTGTTCATTCTGTGCTGACTGTGTTGCTGCGCAGCAGAGAGCAGGCTCTGGACTGATTCCATTCAAATGCTTTTCCTGTATGGAAGTGAGCAGTGAAAGCAACGATGGATGAACCAATGTAAAGGTGATTGTGTGCTGAACAGGTCCAGCACCAGCTTTCAATCCTGGCTCTTCTGCTGTGGGAGCAGATGCCAAACGTTCGTGCTGTACTAACTGAGCTGCTGGGCAGCTGAGAGACACCACCTGAGAATTTGGATTCAAATGGACTTTTAGGCATGAAACCGAGGAGAGACTGCAATGATGGTGACCCCGTTGCAAAGCTCCTTGTGTGATGAAGAGACACAGCACTAGCTTTCCCTGCTGGTCCTTCTGCCGTGTGAGCAGATGCCACTGTTCATTCTGTGCTGTGTCGCTGCCAGCAGAGAGCAGGCTCTGGACTGATTCCATTCAAATGCTTTTCCTGTATGAGTGTTAGCAGTGAAAGCAACGACGGAGGCACCAATGTAAAGGGGATTGTGTGCTGAACAGGTCCAGCACCAGCTTTCAATCCTTGCTCTTCTGCTGTGGGAGCAGATGCCAAACGTTCGTGCTGTACTCACTGTGCTGCTGGGCAGCTGAGACCACCTGAGAATTTGGATTCAAATGGACTTTTAGTTATGAAACCGAGGAGAGACTGCAATGATGGTGACGCCGTTGCAAAGCTCCTTGTGTGCTGAAGAAGCCCAGCCCTAGCTTTCCCTGCTGGTCCTTCTGCTGTGCGAGCAGAATCCACTGTTCATTCTGTGCTGTGTTGCTGCGCAGCAGAGAGCAGGCTCTGGACTGATTCCATTTAAATGCTTTTCCTGTATGAAAGTGAGCAGTGAAAGCAACGATGGAGGCACCAATGTAAAGGGGATTGTGTGCTGAACAGGTCCAGCACCAGCTTTCAATCCTGGCTCTTCTGCTGTGGGAGCAGAGGCCAAACGTTCGTGCTGTACTCACTGTGCTGCTGGGCAGCTGAGCGACACCACCTGAGAATTTGGATTCAAATGGACTTTTAGGTATGAAACCGAGGAGAGACTGCAATGATGGTGACCCTGTTGCAAAGCTGCTTGTGTGCTGAAGAAGCCCAGCACTAGCTTTCCCTGCTGGTCCTTCTGCTGTGCGAGCAGAATCCACTGTTCATTCTGTGCTGACTGTGTTGCTGCGCAGCAGAGAGCAGCCTCTGGACTGATTCCATTCAAATGCTTTTCCTGTATGAAAGTGAGCAGTGAAAGCAACGATGGAGGCACCAATGTAAAGGGGATTGTGTGCTGAACAGGTCCATCACCAGCTTTCAATCCTGGCTCTTCTGCTGTGGGAGCAGAGGCCAAACGTTCGTGCTGTACTCACTGTGCTGCTGGGCAGCTGAGAGAGACCACCTGAGAATTTGGATTCAAATGGACTTTTAGGTATGAAAGCGAGGAGAGACTGCAATGATGGTGACCCCGTTGCAAAGCTGCTTGTGTGCTGAAGAGACACAGCCCTAGCTTTCCCTGCTGGTCCTTCTGCCGTGTGAGCAGATGCCACTGTTCATTCTGTGCTGTGTTGCTGCTCCGCAGGGAGCAGGCTCTGGACTGATTCCATTCAAATGCTTTTCCTGTATGAGTGTTAGCAGTGAAAGCAACGACGGAGGCACCAATGTAAAGGTGATTGTGTGCTGAACAGTTCCAGCACCAGCTTTCAATCCTGGCTCTTCTGCTGTGGGAGCAGAGGCCAAACGTTCGTGCTGTACTCACTGTGCTGCTGGGCAGCTGAGAGAGACCACCTGAGAATTTGGATTCAAATGGACTTTTAGGTATGAAACCGAGGAGAGACTGCAATGTTGGTGACCCCGTTGCAAAGCTGCTTGTGTGCTGAAGAGACACAGCCCTAGCTTTCCCTGCTGGTCCTTCTGCCGTGTGAGCAGATGCCACTGTTCATTCTGTGCTGTGTTGCTGCCAGCAGGGAGCAGGCTCTGGACTGATTCTATTCAAATGCTTTTCCTGTATGAGTGTTAGCAGCGAAAGCAATGACGGAGGCACCAATGTAAAGGTGATTGTATGCTGAACAGGTCCAGCACCAGCTTTCAATCCTTGCTCTTCTGCTGTGGGAGCAGAAGCCAAACGCTCGTGCTGTACTCACTGTGCTGCTGGGCAGCTGAGACCACCTGAGAATTTGGATTCAAATGGACTTTTAGGTATGAAACCGAGGAGAGACTGCAATGATGGTGACCCCGTTGCAAAGCTGCTTGTGTGCTGAAGAGACAGAGCCCTAGCTTTCCCTGCTGGTCCTTCTGCTGTGGGAGCAGATGCCACTGTTCATTCTGTGCTGACTGTGTTGCTGCCAGCGGAGAGCAGGCTCTGGACTGATTCCATTCAAATGCTTTTCCTGTATCAAAGTGAGCAGTGAAAGCAAGGATGGAGGCACAAATGTAAAGGGGATTGTGTGCTGAACAGGTCCAGCACCAGCTTTCAATCCTGGCTCTTCTGCTGTGGGAACAGAGGCCAAACGTTCGTGCTGTACTCACTGTGCTGCTGGGCAGCTGAGAGAGACCACCTGAGAATTTGGATTCAAATGGACTTTTAGGTATGAAACCGAGGAGAGACTGGAATGATGGTGACACCGTTGCAAATCTGCTTGTGTGCTGAAGAGGCCCAGCACTAGCTTTCCCTGCTGGTCCTTCTGCCGTGTGAGCAGAATCCACTGTTCATTCTTTTCAGATTTTGTTGCTGCGCAGCAGAGAGCAGGCTCTGGACTGATTCCATTCAAATGCTTTTCCTGTATGAATGTGAGCAGTGAAAGCAATGATGGAGGCACCGATGTAAAGGTGATTGTGTGCTGAACAGGTCCAGCACCAGCTTTCAATCCTTGCTCTTCTGCTGTGGGAGCAGATGCCAAACGTTCGTGCTGTACTCACTGTGCTGCTGGGCAGCTGAGACCACCTGAGAATTTGGATTCAAATGGACTTTTAGGTATGAAACCGAGGAGAGACTGCAATGATGGTGACCCCGTTGCAAAGCTGCTTGTGTGCTGAAGAAGCCCAGCACTAGCTTTCCCTGCTGGTCCTTCTGCTGTGCGAGCAGAATCCACTGTTCATTCTGTGCTGACTGTGTTGCTGCGCAGCAGAGAGCAGGCTCTGGACTGATTCCATTCAAATGCTTTTCCTGTATGAAAGTGAGCAGTGAAAGCAACGATGGAGGCACCAATGTAAAGGTGATTGTGTGCTGAACAGGTCCAGCACCAGCTTTCAATCCTGGCTCTTCTGCTGTGGGAGCAGAGGCCAAACGTTCGTGCTGTACTCACTGTGCTGCTGGGCAGCTGAGAGAGACCACCTGCGAATTTGGATTCAAATGGACTTTTAGGTATGAAACCGAGGAGAGACTGCAATGATGGTGACCCCGTTGCAAAGCTGCTTGTGTGCTGAAGAGACACAGCACTAGCTTTCCCTGCTGGTCCTTCTGCCGTGTGAGCAGATGCCCCTGTTCATTCTGTGCTGTGTTGCTGCCAGCAGGGAGCAGGCTCTGGACTGATTCCATTCAAATGCTTTTCCTGTTTGAGTGTTAGCAGTGAAAGCAACGATGGAGGCACCAATGTAAAGGTGATTGTGTGCTGAACAGGTCCAGCACCAGCTTTCAATCCTGGCTCTTCTGCTGTGGGAGCAGAGGCCAAACGTTCGTGCTGTACTCACTGTGCTGCTGGGCAGCTGAGTGACACCACCTGAGAATTCGGATTCAAATGGACTTTTAGGTATGAAACCGAGGAGAGACTGCAATGATGGTGACCCCGTTGCAAAGCTGCTTGTGTGCTGAAGAAGCCCAGCACTAGCTTTCCCTGCTGGTCCTTCTGGTGTGCGAGCAGTATCCACTGTTCATTCTGTGCTGACTGTGTTGCTGCGCAGCAGAGAGCAGGCTCTGGACTGATTCAATTCAAATGCTTTTCCTGTATGAAAGTGAGCAGTGAAAGCAACGATGGAGGCACCAATGTAAAGGTGATTGTGTGCTGAACAGGTCCAGCACAAGCTTTCAATCCTGGCTCTTCTGCTGTGGGAGCAGAGGCCAAACGTTCGTGCTGTACTCACTGTGCTGCTGGGCAGCTGAGCGATACCACATGAGAATTCGGATTCAAGTGGCCTTTAGGTATGAAGCTGAGGAGAGACTGCAATGATGGTGACCCCGTTGCAAAGCTGCTTGTGTGCTGAAGAGACACAGCCCTAGCTTTCCCTGCTGGTCCTTCTGCCGTGTGAGCAGATGCCAGTGTTCATTCTGTGCTGACTGTGTTGCTGCGCAGCAGAGAGCAGCCTCTGGACTGATTCCATTCAAATGCTTTTCCTGTATGAAAGTGAGCAGTGAAAGCAACGATGGAGGCACCAATGTAAAGGGGATTGTGTGCTGAACAGGTCCAGCACCAGCTTCCAATCCTGGCTCTTCTGCTGTGGGAGCAGAGGCCAAACGTTCGTGCTGTACTCATTGTGCTGCTGGGCAGCTGAGAGACACCACCTGAGAATTTGGATTCAAATGGACTTTTAGGTATGAAACCGAGGAGAGACTGCAATGATGGTGACACCGTTGCAAAGCAGATTGTGTTCTGAAGAGGCCCAGGAGTAGCTTTCCCTGCTCGTCCTTCTGCCGTGGGAGCAGATGCCACTGTTCATTCTGTACGGATTGTGTGTCTGCGCTGCAGAGAGCAGCCTCTGGACTGATTCCATTCAAATGCTTTTCCTGTATGAAAGTGAGCAGTGAAAGCAACGATGGAGGCACTAATGTAAAGGTGATTGTGTGCTGAACAGGTCCAGCACCAGCTTTCAATCCTGGCTCTTCTGCTGTGGGAGCAGAGGCCAAATGTTCGTGCTGTACTCACTGTGCTGCTGGGCAGCTGAGAGACACCACCTGAGAATTTGGATTCAAATGGACTTTTAGGTATGAAACCGAGGAGAGACTGCAATGATGGTGACACCGTTGCAAAGCAGCTTCTGTGCTGAAGAGTCCCAGCAGTAGCTTTCCCTGCTGGTCCTTCTGCCATGTGAGCACATGCCACTGTTCATTCTGCGCTGTGTTGCTGCGCAGCAGAGAGCAGGCTATGGACTGATTCCATTCAAATGCTTTTCCTGAATGAATGTGAGCAGTGAAAGCAACGATGGAGGCACCAATGTAAAGGTGATTGTGTGCTGAACAGGTCCAGCGCCAGCTTTCAATCCTGGCTCTTCTGCTGTGGGAGCAGAGGCCAAACGTTCGTGCTGTACTCACTGTGCTGCTGGGCAGCTGAGAGACCCCACCTGAGAATTTGGATTCAAATGGACTTTTAGGTATGAAACCGAGGAGAGACTGCAATGATGGTGACACCGTTGCAAAGCAGCTTGTGTGCTGAAGAGTCCCAGCACTAGCTTTCCCTGCTGGGCCTTCTGCCGTGTGAGCAGATGCCACTGTTCATTCTGTGCTGACTGTGTTGCTGCGCAGCAGAGAGCAGGCTCTGGACTGATTCCATTCAAATGCTTTTCCTGAATGAATGTGAGCAGTGAAAGCAACGATGGAGGCACCAATGTAAAGGTGATTATGTGCTGCACAGGTCCAGCACCAGCTTTCAATCCTTGCTCTTCTGCTGTGGGAGCAGAGGCCAAACGTTCGTGCTGTACTCACTGTGATGCTGGGCAGCTGAGAGACACCACCTGAGAATTTGGATTCAAATGGACTTTTAGGTATGAAACCGAGGAGAGACTGCAATGATGGTGACCCCTTTGCAAAGCTGACTGTGTGCTGAAGAAGCCCAGCACTAGCTTTCCCTGCTGGTCCTTCTGCTGTGGGAGCAGATGCCACTGTTCATTCTGTACTTATTGTGTTGCTGCGCAGCAGAGAGCAGGCTCTGGACTGATTCCATTCAAATGCTTTTCCTGTATGAATGTGAGCAGTGAAAGCAACGATGGAGGCACCAATGTAAAGGTGATTGTGTGCTGAACAGGTCCAGCACCAGCTTTCAATCCTGGCTCTTCTGCTGTGGGAGCAGAGTCCAAAATTTCGTGCTGTACTCACTGTGCTGCTGGGCAGCTGAGAGACACCACCTGAGAATTTGGATTCAAATGGACTTTTAGGTATGAAACCGGGGAGAGACTGCAATGATGGTGACACCGTTGCAAAGCAGCTTGTGTGCTGAAGAGTCCCAGCAGTAGCTTTCCCTGCTGGTCCTTCTGCCATGTGAGCAAATGCCACTGTTCATTCTGCGCTAACTGTGTTGCTGCGCAGCAGAGAGCAGCCTCTGGACTGATTCCATTCAAATGCTTTTCCTGAATGAATGTGAGCAGTGAAAGCAACGATGGAGGCACCAATGTAAAGGTGATTGTGTGCTGAACAGGTCCAGCACCAGCTTTCAATACTGGCTCTTCTGCGGTGGGAACAGAGGCCAAACGTTCGTGCTGTACTCACTGTGCTGCTGGGCAGCTGTGAGACACCACCTGAGAATTTGGATTCAAAAGGACTTTTAGGTATGAAACCGAGGAGAGACTGCAATGATGGTGACACTGTTGCAAAGCTGCTTGTGTGCTGAAGAGGCCCAGCACTAGCTTTCCCTGCTCGTCCTTCTGCCGTGGGAGCAGATGCCACTGTTCATTCTGTGCTGACTGTGTTGTTGCGCAGCAGAGAGCAGGCTCTGGACTGATTCCATTCAAATGCTTTTCCTGAATGAATGTGAGCAGTGAAAGCAACGATGGAGGCACCAATGTAAAGGTGATTGTGTGCTGAACAGGTCCAGCACCAGCTTTCAATCCTGGCTCTTCTGCGGTGGGAGCAGAGGCCAAACGTTCGTGCTGTACTCACTGTGCTGCTGGGCAGCTGAGAGAGACCACCTGAGAATTTGGATTCAAATGGACTTTTAGGTATGAAACCGAGGAGAGACTGCAATGATGGTGACCCCTTTGCAAAGCTGACTGTGTGCTGAAGAGGCCCAGCACTAGCTTTCCCTGCTCGTCCTTCTGCCGTGGGAGCAGATGCCACTGTTCATTCTGTACTGTTTGTGCTGCTGCGCAGCAGAGAGCAGGCTCTGGACTGATTCCATTCAAATACTTTTCCTGTATGAATGTGAGCAGTGAAAGCAACGATGGAGGCACCAATGTAAAGGGGATTGTGTGCTGAACAGGTCCAGCACCAGCTTTCAATCCTGGCTCTTCTGCTGTGGGAGCAGAGTCCAAAAGTTCGTGCTGTACTCACTGTGCTGCTGGGCAGCTGAGAGAGACCACCTGAGAATTTGGATTCAAATGGACTTTTAGGTATGAAACCGAGGAGAGACTGCAATGATGGTGGCACCGTTGCAAAGCTGACTGTGTGCTGAAGAGGCCCAGCACTAGCTTTGACTGCTGGTCCTTCTGCCGTGTGAGCAGATGCCACTGCTCATTCTGTGCTGACTGTGTTGCTGCGCAGCGGAGAGCAGGCTCTGAACTGATTCCATTCAAATGCTTTTCCTGAATGAGTGTGAGCAGTGAAAGCAATGATGGAGGCACCAATGTGAAGGTGATTGTGTGCTGAACAGGTCCAGCACCAGCTTTCAATCCTGGCTCTTCTGCTGTGGGAGCAGAGGCCAAACGTTCGTGCTGTACTCACTGTGCTGCTGGGCAGCTGAGAGAGACCACCTGAGAATTTGGGTTCAAATGGACTTTTAGGTATGAAACCTAGGAGAGACTGCAATGATGGTGACACCGTTCAAACCTGCTTGTGTGCTGAAGAGTCCCCGCAGTAGCTTTCCCTGCTGGTCCTTCTGCCATGTGAGTAGATGCCACTGTTCATTCTGAACTGATTGTGTTGCTGCGCAGCAGAGAGCTGGCTCTCAACTGATTCCATTCAAATGCTTTTCCTGTACGAATGTGAGCAGTGAAAGCAACGATGGAGGCACCAATGTAAAGGTGATTGTGTGCTGAACAGGTCCAGCACCAGCTTTCAATCCTGGCTCTTCTGCTCTGGGAGCAGAGGCCAAACGTTCGTGCTGTACTCACTGCGCTGCTGGGCAGCTGAGCGACACCACCTGAGAGTTTGGATTCAAATGGACTTTTAGGTATGAAACCGAGGAGAGACTGCAATGATGGTGACCCCGTTGCAAAGCTGCTTTTGTGCTGAAGAGGCCCAGCACTAGCTTTCCCTGATGATCCTTCTCCCGTGTGAGCAGATGCCACTGTTCATTCTGTGCTGACTGTGTTGCTGCGCAGCAGAGAGCAGGCTCTGGACTGATTCCATTCAAATGCTTTTCCTGTATGAAAGTGAGCAGTGAAAGCAACGATGGAGGCACCAATGTAAAGGGGATTGTGTGCTGAACAGGTCCAGCACCAGCTTCAATCCTTGCTCTTCTGCTGTGGGAGCAGATGCCAAACGTTCGTGCTGTGCTCACTGTGCTGCTGGGCAGCTGAGGTAGACCACCTGAGAATTTGGATTCAAATGGACTTTTAGGTATGAAACCGAGGAGAGACTGCAATGATGGTGACCCCGTTGCAAAGCTGCTTGTGTGCTGAAGAGGCCCAGCACTAACTTTCCCTGATGATCCTTCTGCCGTGTGAGCAGATGCCACTGTTCATTCTGTGCTGTGTTGCTGCCAGCAGGGAGCAGGCTCTGGACTGATTCCATTCAAATGCTTTTCCTGTATGAAAGTGAGCAGTGAAAGCAGCGATGGAGGCACCATTGTAAAGGGGATTGTGTGCTGAACAGGTCCAGCACCAGCTTCCAATCCTGGCTCTTCTGCTGTGGGAGCAGATGCCAAACGCTCGTGCTGTACTCACTGTGCTCCTGGGCAGCTGAGCGACACCACCTGAGAATTCGGATTCAAATGGACTTTTAGGTATGAAGCCGAGGAGAGACTGCAATGATGGTGACCCAGTTGCAAAGCTGCTTGTGTGCTGAAGAAGCCCAGCACTAGCTTTCCCCGCTGGTGCTTCTGCCGTGTGAGCAGATGCCACTGTTCATTCTGTGCTGACTGTGTTGCTGCGCAGCAGAGGGCAGGCTCTGGACTGATTCCATTCAAATGCTTTTCCTGTATGAAAGTGAGCAGTGAAAGCAACGACGGGGGCACCAATGTAAAGGTGATTGTGTGCTGAACAGGTCCAGCACCAGCTTTCAATCCTGGCTCTTCTGCTGTGGGAGCAGAGGCCAAACGTTCGTGCTGTACTCACTGCGCTGCTGGGTAGCTGAGCGGCACCACCTGAGAGTTTGGATTCAAATGGACTTTTAGGTATGAAACCGAGGAGAGACTGCAATGATGGTGACCCCGTTGCAAAGCTGCTTGTGTGCTGAAGAGGCCCAGCACTAGCTTTCCCTGATGATCCTTCTGCCGTGGGAGCAGATGCCACTGTTCATTCTGTGCTGACTGTGTTGCTGCGCAGCAGAGAGCAGGCTCTGGATTGATTCCATTCAAATGCTTTTCCTGTATGAAAGTGAGCAGTGAAAGCAACGATGGAGGCACCAATGTAAAGGGGATTGTGTGCTGAACAGGTCCAGCACCAGCTTCAATCCTTGCTCTTCTGCTGTGGGAGCAGATGCCAAACGTTCGTGCTGTACTCACTGTGCTGCTGGGCAGCTGAGACCACCTGAGAATCAAGATTCAAATGGACTTTTAGGTATGAAACCGAGGAGAGGCTGCAATGATGGTGACACCGTTGCAAAGCTGCTTGTGTGCTGAAGAGGCCCAGCACTAACTTTCCCTGATGATCCTTCTGCCGTGTGAGCAGATGCCACTGTTCATTCTGTGCTGTGTTGCTGCCAGCAGGGAGCAGGCTCTGGACTGATTCCATTCAAATGCTTTTCCTGTATGAATGTGAGCAGTGAAATCAACGATGGAGGCACCAATGTAAAGGGGATTGTGTGCTGAACATGTCCAGCACCAGCTTTCAATCCTGGCTCTTCTGCTGTGGGAGCAGATGCCAAACGTTCGTGCTGTACTCACTGTGCTGCTGGGCAGCTGAGAGAGACCACCTGAGAATTCGGATTCAAATGGACTTTTAGGTATGAAGCCGAGGAGAGACTGCAATGATGGTGACCCCGTTGCAAAGCTGCTTGTGTGCTGAACAAGCCCAGCACTAGCTTTCCCTGCTGGTCCTTCTGCCGTGTGAGCAGATGCCACTGTTCATTCTGTGCTGACTGTGTTGCTGCGCAGCAGAGAGCAGGCTCTGGACTGATTCCATTCAAATGCTTTTCCTGTATGAAAGTGAGCAGTGAAAGCAATGACGGGGGCACCAATGTAAAGTTGATTGTGTGCTGAACATGTCCAGCACCAGCTTTCAATCCTGGCTCTTCTGCTGTGGGAGCAGAGGCCAAATAGTCGTGCTGAACTCACTGTGCTGCTGGGCAGCTGAGAGAGACCACCTGAGAATTTGGATTCAAATGGACTTTTAGGTATGAAACCGAGGAGAGACTGCAATGATGTTGACCCCGTTGCAAAGCTGTTTGTGTGCTGAAGAGACACAGCCCTAGCTTTCCCTGCTGGTCCTTCTGCCGTGTGAGCAGATGCCACTGTTCATTCTGTGCTGTGTTGCTGCCAGCAGGGAGCAGGCTCTGGACTGATTCTATTCAAATGCTTTTCCTGTATGAGTGTTAGCAGTGAATGCAACGATGGAATCACCAATGTAAAGGTGATTGTGTGCTGAACAGGTCCAGCACCATCTTTCAATCCTTGCTCTTCTGCTGTGGGAGCAGAGGCCAAACGTTCGTGCTGTACTCACTGTGCTGCTGGGCAGCTGAGACACCTGAGAATTTGGATTCAAATGGACTTTTAGGTATGAAGCCGAGGAGAGACTGCTATGATGGTGACCCCGTTGCAAAGCTGCTTGTATGCTGAAGAAGCCCAGCACTAGCTTTCCCCGCTGGTCCTTCTGCCGTGTGAGCAGTTGCCACTGTTCATTCTGTGCTGACTGTGTTGCTGCGCAGCAGAGAGCAGCCTCTGGACTGATTCCATTCAAATGCTTTTCCTGTATGAAAGTGAGCAGTGAAAGCAACGACGGGGGCACCAATGTAAAGGGGATTGTGTGCTGAACAGGTCCAGCACCAGCTTTCAATCCTGGCTCTTCTGCTGTGGGAGCAGATGCCAAACGTTCGTGCTGTACTCACTGTGCTGCTGGGCAGCTGAGCGACACCACCTGAGAATTCGGATTCAAATGGACTTTTAGGTATGAAACCGAGAAGAGACTGCAATGATGGTGACACCGTTGCAAAGCTGCTTGTGTGCTGAAGAGTCCCAGCACTAGCTTTCCCTGATGATCCTTCTCCCGTGTGAGCAGATGCCACTGTTCATTCTGTGCTGATTGTGTTGCTGCGCAGCAGAGAGCAGCCTCGGGACTGATTCCATTCAAATGCTTTTCCTGAATGAATGTGAGCAGTGAAAGCAACGATGGAGGCACCAATGTAAAGGTGATTGTGTGCTGAACAGGTCCAGCACCAGCTTTCAATCCTGGCTCTTCTGCTGTGGGAGCAGAGGCCAAACCTTCGTGCTGAACTCACTGTGCTGCTGGGCAGCTGAGAGAGACCACCTGAGAATTTGGATTCAAATGGACTTTTAGGTATGAAACCGAGGAGAGACTGCAATGATGGTGACACCGTTGCAAAGCTGCTTGTTTGCTGAAGAGGCCCAGCACTAGCTTTCCCTGCTGGTCCTTCTGCTGTGGGAGCAGATGCCACCGTTCATTCTATGCTGACTGTGTTGCTGCTCAGCAGAGAGCAGCCTCTGGGCTGATTCCATTCAAGCGTGTTTCCTGCATGAATGTGAGCAGTGAAAGCAACGATGGAGGCACCGATGTAAAAGTGATTGTGTGCTGAACAGGTCCAGCACCAGCTTTCAATCCTGGCTCTTCTGCTGTGGGAGCAGAGGCCAAACGTTCGTGCTGTACTCACTGTGCTGCTGGGCAGCTGAGAGAGACCACCTGAGAATTTGTATTCAAATGGACTTTTAGGTATGAAACCAAGGAGAGACTGAAATGATGGTGACACCGTTGCAAAGCTGACTGTGTGCTGAAGAGGCCCAGCACTAGCTTTCCCTGCTGGTCCTTCTGCTGTGGGAGCAGATGCCACTGTTCATTCTGTGCTGACTGTGTTGCTGCCAGCAGAGAGCAGGCTCAGGACTGATTCCATTCAAATGCTTTTCCTGTATGAAAGTGAGCAGTGAAAGCAACGATGGAGGCACCAATGTAAAGGTGATTGTGTGCTGAGCGGGTCCAGCACCAGCTTTCAACCCTGGCTCTTCTGCTGTGGGAGCAGAGGCCAAACGTTCGTGCTGTACTCACTGTGCTGCTGGGCAGCTGAGAGAGACCACCTGAGAATTTGGATTCAAATGGACTTTTAGGTATGAAGCCGAGGAGAGACTGCAATGATGGTGACACAGTTGCAAAGCTGCTCGTGTGCTGAAGAGGCCCAGCACTAGCTTTCCCTGCTGGCCCTAATGCCGTGGGAGCAGATGCCACTGTTCATTCTGTGCTGTGTTGCTGCCAGCAGAGAGCAGGCTCTGGACTGATTCCATTCAAATGCTTTTCCTGTATGAGTGTTAGCAGTGAAAGCAGCGATGGAGGCACCATTGTAAAGGGGATTGTGTGCTGAACAGGTCCAGCACCTGCTTTCAATCCTGGCTCTTCTGCTGTGGGAGCAGAGGCCAAACGTTCGTGCTGTACTCACTGTGCTGCTGGGCAGCTGAGACCACCTGAGAATTTGGATTCAAATGGACTTTTAGGTATGAAACCGAGGAGAGACTGCTATGATGGTGACACCGTTGCAAAGCTGCTTGTGTGGTGAAGAGGCCCAGCACTAGATTTCCCTGCTGGTCCTTCTGCTGTGGGAGCAGATGCCACTGGTCATTCTGTGCTGACTGTGTTGCTGCGCAGCCGAGAGCAGGCTCTGGACTGATTCCATTCAAATGCTTTTCCTGTATGAAAGTGAGCAGTGAAATCTGCGATGGAGGCACCAATGTAAAGGTGATTGTGTGCTGAACAGGTCCAGCACCAGCTTTCAGTCCTGGCTCTTCTGCTGTGGGAGCAGAGGCCAAACGTTCGTGCTGTACTCACTGTGCTGCTGGGCAGCTGAGAGTGACCACCTGAGAATTTGGATTCAAATGGACTTTTAGGTATGAAACCGAGGAGAGACTGGAATGATGGTGACAACGTTGCAAAGCTGCTTGTGTTCTGAAGAGGCCCAGCACTAGCTTTCCCTGCTGGTCCTTCTGCTGTGGGAGCAGATGCCACTGTTCATTCTGTGCTGACTGTTTTGCTGCGCAGAAGAGAGCAGCCTCTGGACTGATTCCATTCAAATGGTTTTCCTGTATGAAAGTGAGCAGTGAAAGCAACGATGGAGGCACCAATGTAAAGGTGATTGTGTGCTGAACAGGTCCAGCACCAGCTTTCAATCCTGGCTCTTCTGCCGGGGGAGCAGAGGCCAAACGTTCGTGCTGTACTCACTGTGCTGCTGGGCAGCTGAGAGAGACCACCTGAGAATTTGGATTCAAATGGACTTTTAGGTATGAAACCGAGGAGAGACTGCAATGATGGTTCCACCGTTGCAAAGCTGACTGTGTGCTGAAGAGGCCCAGCACTAGCTTTCCCTGCTGGTCCTTCTGCTGTGGGAGCAGATGCCACTGTTCATTCTGTGCTGACTGTGTTACTGCCAGCGGAGTGCAGGCTCAGGACTGATTCCATTCAAATGCTTTTCTTGTATGAAAGTGAGCAGTGAAATCTGCGATGGAGGCACCAATGTAAAGGTGATTGTGTGCTGAACAGGTCCAGCACCAGCTTTCAATCCTGCCTCTTCTCCTGTGGTAGCAGAGGCCAAACGTTCGTGCTGTACTCACTGTGCTGCTGGGCAGCTGAGAGAGACCACCTGAGAATTTGGATTCAAAGGGACTTTTAGGTATGAAACCGAGGCGAGACTGCAATGATGGTGACACCATTGCAAAGCTGCTTGTGTGCTGAAGAGGCCCAGCACTAGCATTCCCTGCTGGTCCTTCTGCTGTGGGAGCAGATGCCCCTGTTGATTCTGTGCTGTGTTGCTGCGCAGCAGAGAACATGTTCTGGAATGATTCCATTCAAATGCTTTTCCTTTATGAATGTGAGCAGTGAAATCAGCGATGGAGGCACCAATGTAAAGCTGATTGTGTGCTGAACAGGCCCAGCCCCACCTTTCAATCCTGGCTCTTCTGCTGTGGGAGCAGAGGCCAAACGTTCGTGCTGTACTCACTGTTCTGCTGGGCAGCTGAGAGGGACCACCTGAGAATTTGGATTCAAATGGACTTTTAGGTATGAAACCGAGGAGAGACTGCAATGATGGTGACACCGTTGCAAAGCTGCTTGTGTGCTGAAGAGGCCCAACACTAGCTTTCCCTGCTGGTCCTTCTGCTGTGGGAGCAGATGCCACTGTTCATTCTGTGCTGTGTTGCTGCGCAGCAGAGAGCAGGCTCTTCACTGATTCCATTCAAATGCTTTTCCTATATGAAAGTGAGCAGTGAAAGCAACCACGGGGGCACCAATGTAAAGGTGATTGTGCTCTGAGCAGGCCCAGCACCAGCTTTCAATCCTGGCTCTTCTGCTGTGGGAGCAGAGGCCAAACGTTCGTGCTGTACTCACTGAGCTGATGGGCAGCTGAGAGAGACCACCGGAGAATTTGGATTCAAATGGACTTCTAGGTATGAAACCGAGGAGAGACTGCAATGATGGTGTCACTGTTGCAAAGGTGACTGTGTGCTGAAGAGCCCCAGCACTAGCTTTCCCTGCTGGTCCTTCTGCTGTTGGAGCAGATGCCACTGTTCATTCTGTGCTGACTGTGTTGCTGCGCATCAGAGAACAGTCTCTGGACTGATTCCATTCAAATGCTTTTCCTGTATGAATGTGAGCAGTGAAAGCATCGATGGAGGCACCATTGTAAAGGGGATTGTGTGCTGAACAGGCCCAGCATCAGCTTTCCCTCCTGGCTCTTCTGCTGTGGGAGCAGAGGCCAAACCTTCGTGCTGAACTCACTGTGCTGCTGGGCAGCTGAGAGAGACCACCTGAGAATTTGGATTCAAATGGACTTTTAGGTATGAAACCGAGGAGAGACTGCAATGATGGTGTCACTGTTGCAAAGGTGACTGTGTGCTGAAGAGCCCCAGCACTAGCTTTCCCTGCTGGTCCTTCTGCTGTTGGAGCAGATGCCACTGTTCATTCTGTGCTGACTGTGTTGCTGCGCAGCAGAGAACAGTCTCTGGACTGATTCCATTCAAATGCTTTTCCTGTATGAATGTGAGCAGTGAAAGCATCGATGGAGGCACCATTGTAAAGGGGATTGTGTGCTGAACAGGCCCAGCATCAGCTTTCCCTCCTGGCTCTTCTGCTGTGGGAGCAGAGGCCAAACGTTCGTGCTGTACTCACTGTGCTGCTGGGCAGCTGAGAGAGACCACCTGAGAATTTGGATTCAAATGGACTTTTAGGTATGAAACCGAGGAGAGACTGCAAAGATGGTGACACCACTGCAAAGCTGCTTGCTTGCTGATGAGGCCGAGCACTAGCTTTCCCTGCCGGTCCTTCTGCTGTGGGAGCAGATGCCACTGCTCATTCTGTGCTGACTGTGTTGCTGCGCAGCAGAGAGCAGGCTCTGGACTGATTCCATTCAAATGCTTTTCCTGTATGAAAGTGAGCAGTGAAAGCAATGATGGAGGCACCGATGCAGAGGTGATTGTGTGCTGAAGAGTCCCAGCACCAGCTTTCCCTCCTGGCTCTTCTGCTGTGGGAGCAGAGGCCAAACGTTCGTGCTGTACTCACTATGCTGCTGGGCAGCTGAGAGAGACCACCTGAGAATTTGGATTCAAATGGACTTTTAGGTATGAAACCGAGGAGAGACTGCAATGATGGTGACACCGTTGCAAAGCTGACTGTGTGCTGAAGAGGCCCATCACCAGGTATCCCTGCTGGTCCTTCTGCTGTGGGAGCAGATGCCACTGTTCATTCTGTGCTGACTGTGTTGCTGCCAGAAGAGAGCAGGCTATGTACTGATTCCATTCAAATGCTTTTCCTGTATGAAATTGAGCAGTGAAAGTAATGATGGAGGCACTGATGCAAAGGTGATTGTGTGCTGAACAGGCCCACCACCAGCTTTCAATCCACGCTCTTCTGCTGTTGGAGCAGAGGCCCAACGTTCGTGCTGTACTCACTGTGCTGCTGGGTAGCTGAGAACGACCACCTGAGAATTTGGATTCAAATGGAATTTTAGGTATGAAACCGAGGAGAGACTGCAATGATGGTGACAGCATTGCAAAGCTGACTGTGTGCTGAAGAGGCCCAGCACCAGCTTTCCCTGCTGGTCCTTCTGCCGTGTGAGCAGATGCCACTGTTCGTTCTGTGCTGACTATGTTGATGCGCAGCACAGAGCAGGTTCTGGACTGATTCCATTCAAATGCTTTTCTCAGTATCACAGTATCACAGTATCACAGTATGTTAGAGATTGGAAGGGACCTCGAAAGATCATCTAGTCCAATCCCCCTGCCGGAGCAGGAACACCTAGATAATGTTACACAGGAATGCGTCCAGGCGGGTTTTGAATGTCTCCAGGGAAGGAGACTCCACAACCTCCCTGGGCAGCCTGTTCCAGTGTTCCGTCACCCTCACTGAGAAGAAGTTTCTTCTCAAGTTTAAGTGGAACCTCTTGTGTTCCAGTTTGTACCCATTACCCCTTGTCCTATCATTGTTTGCCACTGAGTAGAGCCTGGCTCCGTCCTCGTGACATTCCCCCTTTATATATTTATAGACACTTATAAGGTCACCCCTCAGTCTCCTCTTCTCCAAACTATAGAGACCCAGCTCCCTCTGTCTTTCCTCATAAGGAAGATGTTCCACTCCCCTAATCATCTTCGTTGCCCTGCGCTGGACTCTCTCCAGCAGCTCCCTGTCCTTCTTGAACTGAGGGGCCCAGAACTGGACACAATACTCCAGATGCGGTCTCACCAGGGCAGAGTAGAGGGGAAGGAGGACCTCTCTCGACCTACTAACCACCGCCCTTCTAATACACCCCAGGATGCCATTGGCCTTCTTAGCCACAAGGGCACAGTGTTGGCTCATGGTCATCCTATCGTCCACTAGGACCCCCAGGTTCCTCTCCCCTATACTGCTCTCTAACAGGTCGTTCCCCAACCTATACTGGAACCTGGGGTTGTTCCTGCCCAGATGCAGGACTCTACACTTTCCCTTGTTATATTTCATCAAGTTACTCCCTGCCCAACTCTCCAGCCTATCCAGGTCTCGCTGGATGGCAGCACAGCCTTCTGGCGTATCAGCCACTCCTCCCAGCTTAGTGTCATCAGCAATCTTGCTGATAGTACACTCAATTCCCTCATCTAAATCATTGATGAATATATTAAATAATACCGGTCCCAGTACTGACCCTTGAGGCACTCCACTAGTTACAGGCCTCCAACTAGACTCAGCCCCATAGACTACAACTCTCTGGCTTCTCTCCTTCAGCCAGTTCGCAGTCCACCTCACTAACTGATCATCCAGTCCACACTTCTTCATTTTAGCCGTGAGGATGCTGTGGGAGACTGTGTCAAATGCTTTGCTGAGGTCAAGGTAGACCACATCCACCGCTCTGCCATCATCCATCCACCGTGTTATTTCCTCATAAAAGGCTAAGAGATTGGTCAAACATGATTTCCCCCTGGTGAAGCCATGTTGACTGCCCCTCATAACCTTCTTATCCTTGATATGCCTTAAGGTGGTACCAAGGATAAGGTGTTCCATCACTTTCCCAGGGATGGAGGTGAGGCTGACCGGTCTATAGTTACCCGGGTCCTCCTTCTTGCCCTTTTTGAAGACTGGAGTGACATTTGCTTTCCTCCAGTCCTCAGGCACCTCTCCCGTTTCCCAAGACTTGGTAAAGATGATGGAGAATGGTCTAGCAATGACTTCCGCCAGTTCCCTCAGCACCCGCGGGTGCATCCCATCTGGACCCATGGATTTATGGTTGTCCAGATTGCTCAACTGGTCTCTAACCCATTCCTCATCGACTAAGGCAAACCGCTCCGTCGACCTGACTTCATCTAAGGTCTCAGGGGTACAGGGCTCTTCAGGACTGCCCACAGCAGAGTAGACAGAGACAAAGAAGGCATTCAGTAACTCTGCCATCTCTTTATCTTCTGTCACCAGGGCACCCATCTCGTTCATCAGTGGGCCTACATTGCCTCTGGTGTTAGTTTTGTCTGCCATGTATTTAAAAAAGCTCTTTTTGCTGTCCTTGACCCTTCTTGCCAGGTTTAATTCTAAGGATGCCTTAGTCCTCCTAGCTGCCTTCCTACATCCTCTAGCAGCAGCCTTATATTCCTCCCAAGTGGCCAGCCCCTCCTTCCATGACCTGTAAACTCTCCTCTTCCACTTGAGCATACCCAGCAATTCCCTATTTAGCCACGCAGGTCTCTTGGCCCTCTTCCTTGACTTCCTACGTGTCGGGATGCTCCGATCTTGAGCACGGAAAAAGCAGTCCTTGAATGTCAACCAACTATCTTGGGCCCCTTTACCTTCAAGCAGCCCTGCCCATGGGATTTCCCCTAGCAATTGCTTGAAAAGGCCAAAGTTTGCCCTGCTAAAGTCCAGGGTTGCAATTCTACTTGGTATTCTACTAGTCCTGCCACACAAGATCCTGAACTCCACCATCTCGTGGTCGCTGCAACCAAGGCAGCCCTCAACCCTTACTGCTTCGACCAGATCCTCCTTGTTAGTGAGGATGAGATCCAGCAGCGCTCCTCTCCTGGTTGGCTCATCCACCATTTGCAGGAGGAAGTTATCATCCATACACTGGAGGAACCTCCTGGACTGCGGCTGGGTTGCCGAGTGGTCCTTCCAGCAAACATCAGGGAAGTTAAAATCCCCCACGATGACCACAGCCTGTGACTGTGAGGCCGCTCTCAGCTGCCTGTAGAAGGCCTCGTCAACTTCCTCACCCTGATCCGGTGGTCTGTAACAGACACCTACAACAGTATCCCCCCTGCAGCCTGCCCCTTAATTCTCACCCACAGACTCTCAACTTGCTCATCATCTGTCCCTGGACAGAACTTGGTGCACTGTAGTTCCTCCCGCACATAAAGAGCAACCCCACCACCCCGCCTGGCTGGCCTGTCTTTCCTGAAAAGGACATAGCCTTCCATGACTATATTCCAGTCATGTGAGCTGTCCCACCATGTCTCTGTAATTGCCACCAGATCATAATCTCCTGACTTAACACAGGTTTCCAACTCCTCCTGCTTATTTCCCATGCTGCGCGCATTGGTGTACAGGCATTTCAGGGAGCGAGCTGAGCACACCGATTTCACCCTAGGATTGTAGGAGGCCTCCCAGTCTTCATTAATTCTGGAGCGCTGCCCCACTGGGGCAAGCCCAGCTACAAGCCGATCCCCCTTCGAATCTAGTTTAAAGCTCTCCAAATGAGCCCTGCTAATTCGTGCCCCAGCATCCTTTTCCCTCTGTGAGACAAACCTTTCTCACTTGTCATTGTCCAGACTAGTGCCCTATAAAACCAGCCGTTATCAAAGAATCCAAAGCCCTGCCTGTAGCACCAGTCTCGAAGCCAATTGTTCATGAACTGAATCTTCCCATTCCTTCCCACATCAGTGGAAGATGGAAGGAGAGAGGAGAAGATCACTTGAGCCCCAGACTCTTTCACCATCCGCCCCAAGACCCCGTAGTCTTTCTTCATCCCGCTCAGACTGCGGGAAGCAGCTTCCTCCCCACCTGTCTGGAAGACCAGCAGCGGGTAATAGTCTGTTGGGCGCACCAGGTTGGGGAGCGCCCTGGTGATATCCCTGATCCGGGCTCCAGGCAGACTACACAATGTTTCTGTATGAAAATGAGCAGCGAAAGCAACGATGGAGGCACCGATGCAGAGGTGATTGTGTGCTGAACAGGCCCAGCACCAGCTTTCAATCCTGGCTCTTCTGCTGTGGGAACAGAGGCCAAACGTTCGTGCTGTACTCACTGTGCTGCTGGGCAGCTGAGAGTGACCACCTGAGAATTTGGATTCAAATGGACTTTTAGGTATGAAACCGAGGAGAGACTGCAATGATGGTGACACCGTTGCAAAGCTGCTTGTGTGCTGAAGAGGCCCAGCACTAGCTTTCCCTGCTGGTCCTTCTGCTGTGGGAGCAGATGCCACTGTTCATGCTGTGCTGACTGTGTTGCTGCGCAGCAGAGAGCAGGTTCGGAACTGATTCCATTCAAATGCTTTTCCTGTATGAAAGTGAGCAGTGAAAGCAATGATGGAGGCACCAATGCAAAGGTGATTGTGTACTGAACAGGCCCAGCACCAGCTTTCCCTCCTGCCTCTTCTGCTGTGGGAGCAGAGGCCAAACGTTCGTGCTGTACTCACTGAGCTGCTGGGCAGCTGAGAGAGACCACCTGAGAATTTGGATTCAAATGGACTTTTAAGTATGAAACCGAGGAGAGACTGCAATGATGGTGACAGCGTTGCAAAGCTGCTTGTGGGCTGAAGAGGCCCAGCACTAGCTTTCCCTGCTGGTCCTTCTGCTGTGGGAGCAGATGACACTGTTCATTCTGTGCTGACTGTGTTGCTGTGCAGCAGAGAGCAGGCTCTGGACTGATTCTATTCAAATGCTTTTCCTGTATGAAAGTGAGCAGTGAAAGCAATGGTGGAGGCACCGATGCAGAGGTGATTGTGTGCTGAAGAGGCCCAGCACCAGCTTTCCCTCCTGGCTCTTCTGCTGTGGGACCAGAGGCGAAACGTTTGTGCAGTACTCACTGTGCTGCTGGGCAGCTGAGTGAGACCACCCGAGAATTTGGATTCAAATGAACTTTTAGGTATGAAACCGAGGGGAGACTGCAATGATGGTGACAACGTTGCAAAGCTGACTGTGTGCTGAAGAGGCCCAGCACCAGCTTTCCCTGCTGGCCCTTCTGATGTTGGAGCAGATGCAACTGTTAATTCTGTGCTGTGCTGCGGCGCAGCAGAGAGCAGGCTCTGGACTGATTCCATTCAAATGCTTTTCCTGTATGAAAGTGAGAAGTGAAAGCAATGATGGAGGCACCGATGCAGAGGTGATTGTGTGCTGAACAGGCTAGGCACCAGCTTTCCCTCATGCCTCTGCTGCTGTGGGAGCAGAGGCCAAACGTTCATGCTGTACTCACTGTGCTGCTGGGCAGCTGAGAGAGACCACCTGAGAATTTGGATTCAAATGGACTTTTAGGTATGAAACCGAGGAGAGACTGCAATGATGGTGACACCGTTGCAAAGCTGACTGTGTGCTGAAGAGGCCCAGCACCAGCTTTCCCTGCTGGTCCTTCTGCTTGGGGAGCAGATGCCACTGTTCTTTCTGTGCTGACTGTGTTGCTGCGCAGCAGAGAGCAGGCTCTCGACTGATTCCATTCAAATGCTTTTCCTGTATGAAGGTGAGCAGTGAAAGCAATGATGGAGGCACCGATGCAAAGGTGATTGTGTACTGAACAGGTCCAGCACCAGCTTTCAATCCTGGCTCTTCTGCTGTGGGAGCAGAGGCCAAACGTTCGTGCTGTACTCACTGTGCTGCTGGGCTGCTGTGAATGACCACCTGAGAATTTGGATTCAAATGGACTTTTAGGTATGAAACCGAGGAGAGACTGCAATGATGGTGACACCGTTGCAAAGCTGACTGTGTGTTGAAGAGGCCCAGCACCAGCTTTCCATACTCGTCCTTCTGCTGTGGGAGCAGATGCCACTGTTCATTCTGTGCTGACTGTATTGCTGCGCAGCAGAGAGCAGGCTCTGGACTGATTCCATTCAAATGCTTTTCCTGTATGAAAGTGAGCAGTGAAAGCAACGATGGAGGCACCAATGAAAAGGTGATTGTGTGCTGAGCAGGCCCAGCACCAGCATTCCCTCCTGGCCCTTCTGCTGTGGAAGCAGATGCCGAACGTTCATTCTGTGCTGTCTGTGTTGCTGCGCATCAGAGAGCAGGCTCTGGTCTGATTCCATTCAAATGCTTTACCTGTATGAAAGTGAGCAGTGAAAGCAATGATGGAGGCACCAATGCAAAGGTGATTGTGTGCTGAACAGGCCCAGCACCAGCTTTCCCTCCTGGCTCTTCTGCTGTGGGAGCAGAGGCGAATCGTTCGTGCTGTACTCACTGTGCTGCTGGGCAGCTGAGAGAGACCACATGAGAATTTGGATTCAAATGGACTTTTAGGTATGAAACCGAGGAGAGACTGCAATGGTGGTGTCACCTTAGCAAAGCTGACAGTGTGCTGAAGAGGCCCAGCACTAGCTCTCCCTGCTGGTCCTTCTGCTGTGGGAGCAGATGCTACTGTTCATTCTGTGCTGTGTTGCTGCGCAGCAGAGTGCAGCCTCTTGACTGATTCCATTTAAATGCTTTTCCTGTATGAAAGTGAGCAGTGAAAGCAATGATGGAGGCACCAATGTAAAGGGGATTGTGTGCTGAACAGGTCCAGCACCAGCTTTCAATCCTGGCTCTTCTGCTGTGGGAGCAGAGGCCAAACGTTCGTGCTGTACTCACTGTGTTGCTGGGCAGCTGAGAGAGACTACCTGAGAATTTGGATTCAAATGGACTTTTAGGTATGAAACCGAGGAGAGACTGCAATGATGGTGACACCGTTGCAAAGCTGCTTGTGTGCTAAAGAGGCCCAGCACTAGCTTTCCCTGCTGGTCCTTCTGCCGTGGGAGCAGATGCCACAGTTCATTCTGTGCTGGTTGTATTGCTGCGCATCAGAGAGCAGGCTCTGGACTGATTCCATTCAAATGCATTTCCGGTACGAAAGTGAGCAGTGAAAGCAACGATGGAGGCACCAATGTAAAGGGGATTGTGTGCTGAACAGGTCCAGCACCAGCTTTCAATCCTGGCTTTTCTGCTGTGGGAGCAGAGGCCAAACGTTCGTGCTGTACTCACTATGCAGCTGGGCAGCTGAGAGAGTCCACCTGAGAATTTGAATTCAAATGGACTTTTAGGTATGAAACCCAGGAGAGACTGCAATGATGGTGACACCGTTGCAAAGCTGCTTGTGTGCTGAAGAGGCCCAGCACCAGCTTTCCCTGCTGGTCCCTGTACTGTGGGAGCAGATGCCACTGTTCATTCTGTGATGACTCTCTGGCTGAGTAGCAGAATGCAGGCTCTGGACTGATTCCATTCAAATGCTTTTCCTGTTTGAAAGTTAGCAGTGAAAGCAATGATGGAGGCACCAATGCAAAGGTGATTGTGTGCTGAACAGGCCCAGCACCAGCATTCCCTCCTGGCCCTTCTGCTGTGGAAGCAGATGCCGAACGTTCATTCTGTGCTGTCTGTGTTGCTGCGCATCAGAGAGCAGGCTCTGGTCGGATTCCATTCAAATGCTTTTCCTGTATGAAAGTGAGCAGTGAAAGCAATGATGGAGGCACCAATTCAAAGGTGATTTTGTGCTGTACAGTCCCAGCACCAGCTTTCCCTCCTGGCTCTTCTGCTGTGGGAGCAGAGGCGAATCGTTCGTGCTGTACTCACTGTGCTTCTGGGCAGCTGAGAGAGACCACCTGAGAATTTGGATTCAAATGGACTTTTAGGTATGAAACCGAGGAGAGACTGCAATGATGGCGACACCGTTTCAAAGCTGACTGTGTGCTGAAGAGGCTCAGAACCAGGTTTCCCTGATGGTCCTTCTGCTGTGGGAGCAGATGCCACTGTTCATTCTGTGCTGACTGTGTTTCTGCACAGCAGAGAGCAGGTTCGGAACTGATTCCATTCAAATGCTTTTCCTGTTTGAAAGTGAGCAGTGAAAGCAATGATGGAGGCAGCGACGCAGAGGTGACTGTGTTCTGAACAGGCCCAGCACCAGCTTTCAATCCTGGCTCTTCTGCTGTGGGAGAAGAGGCCAAACGTTCGTGCTGTACTCACTGTGCTGCTGGGCAGCTGAGAGACACCACCTGAGAATTTGGATTCAAATGGACTTTTAGGTATGAAACCGAGGGAGACTGCAATGATCGTGACAGCGTTGCAATGCTGACTGTGTCCTGAAGAGGCCCAGCACCAGCTTTCCCTGCTGGGGCTTCTGCTGTGGGAGCAGATGCCCCTGTTCATTCTGTTCTAACTGTGTTGCTGCGCAGCAGAGAGCAGGCTCTGTACTGATTCCATTCAAATGCTTTTCTTGTATGAAAGTGAGCAGTGAAAGCAATGATGGAGGCACCAATGTAAAGGGGATTGTGTGCTGAACAGGTCCAGCACCAGCTTTCAATCCTGGCTCTTCTGCTGTGGGAGCAGAGGCCAAACGTTCGTGCTGTACTCACTGTGCTGCTGGGCAGCTGAGAGAGACCACCTGAGAATTTGGATTCAAATGGACTTTTAGGTATGAAACCGAGGAGAGACTGCAATGATGGTGACACCGTAGCAAAGCTGACTGTTTGCGGAAGAGGCCCAGCACTAGCTTTCCCTGCTGGTCCTTCTGCTGTGGGAGCAGATGCCACTCTTCATTCTGTGCTGACTGTGTTGCTGCGCAGCAGAGAGCAGGCTCTGGACTGATTCCATTCAAATGCTTTTCCTGTATGAAAGTGAGCAGTGAAAGCAACAATGGAGGCACCAATGTAAAGGTGATTGTGTGCTGAACAGGTCCAGCACCAGCTTTCAATCCTGGCTCTTCTGCTGTGGGAGCAGAGGCCAAACGTTCGTGCTGTACTCACTGCGCTGCTGGGCAGCTGAGAGAGTCCACCTGAGAATTTGGATTCAAATGGACTTTTAGGTATGAAACCGAGGAGAGACTGCAATGATGGTTTCACCGTTGCAAAGCTGCTTGTGTGCTGAAGAGGCCCAGCACTAGCTTTCCCTGCTGGTCCTTCTGCTGTGGGAGCAGATGCCACTGGTCATTCTGCGCTGACTGTGTTGCTGCCAGCCGAGAGCAGGCTCTGGACTGATTCCATTCAAATGATTTATCTGTATGAAAGTGAGCAGTGAAAGCAACGATGGAGGCACCGATGCAGAGGTGATTGTGTGCTGAACAGGTCCAGCACCAGCTTTCAATCCTGGCTCTTCTGCTGTGGGAGCAGAGGCCAAACGTTCGTGCTGTACTCACTGTGCTGCTGGGCAGCTGAGAGACACCACCTGAGAATTTGGATTCAAATGGACTTTTAGGAATGAAACCGAGGAGAGACTGCAATGATGGTGTCACCGTAGCAAAGCTGCTTGTGTGCTGAAGAGGCACAGCACTAGCTCCCTCTTGGTCCTTCTGCCGTGGGAGCAGATGCCACTGTTCATTCTGTGCTGACTGTGTTGCTGCGCAGCAGAGAGCAGGCTCTGGACTGATTCCATTCAAATGCTTTTCCTGAATGAATGTGAGCAGTGAAAGCAACGATGGAGGCACCAATGTAAAGGTGATGGTGTACTGAACAGGTCCAGCACCAGCTTTCAATCCTGGCTCTTCTGCTGTGGGAGCAGAGGCCAAACGTTGGTGCTGTACTCACTGTGCTACTGGGCAGCTGAGAGAGACCACCTGAGCTTGGATTCAAATGGACTTTTAGGTATGAAACCGAGGAGAGACTGCAATGATGGTGTCACCGTAGCAAAGCTGACTGTGTCCTGAAGAGGCCCAGCACTATCTTTCCCTGCTGGTCCTCCTGCTGTGGGAGCAGATGCCACTGTTCATTCTGTTCAGTGTTGCTGCGCAGCAGAGAGCAGCCTGTGGACTGATTCTATACAAATGCTTTTCCTGAATGAAAGTGAGCAGTGAAGGCAGCGATGGAGGCACCAATGTAAAGGTGATTGTGTGCTGAACAGGTCCAGCACCAGCTTTCAATCCTGGCTCTTCTGCTGTGGGAGAAGAGATCAAACGTTTGTGCTGTACTCACTATGCTGCTGGGCAGCTGAGAGAGACCACCTGAGAATTTGGATTCAAATGGACTTTTAGGTATGAAACCGAGGAGAGACTGTAATGATGGTGACCCCGTTGCAAAGCTGACTGTGTGCTGAAGTGGCCCAGCACTAGCTTTCCCTGCTGGTCCTTCTGCTGTGGGAGCAGATGCCACTCTTCATTCTGTGCTGACTGTGTTGCTGCGCAGCAGAGAGCAGGCTCTGGACTGATTCCATTCAAATGCTTTTCCTGTATGAAAGTGAGCAGTGAAAGCAACGATGGAGTCACCAATGTAAAGGGGATTGTGTGCTGAACAGGTCCAGCACCAGCTTCCAATCCTGGCTCTTCTGCTGTGGGAGCAGAGGCCAAACGTTCGTGCTGTACTCACTGTGCTGCTGGGCAGCTGAGAGAGACCACCTGAGAATTTGGATTCAAATGGACTTTTAGGTATGAAACCCAGGAGAGACTGCAATGATGGTGACACCGTAGCAAAGCTGACTGTTTGCGGAAGAGGCCCAACACTAGCTTTCCCTGCTGGTACTTCTGCTGTGGGAGCAGATGACACTGTTCATTCTGTGCTGACTGTGTTGCTGCGCAGCAGAGAGCAGGCTCTGCACTGATTACATTCAAATGCTTTTCCTGTATGAAAGTGAGCAGTGAAAGCAACGATGGAGGCACCAATGCAAAGGTGATTGTGTGCTGAACAGGCCCAGCACCAGCTTTCAATCCTGGCTCTTCTGCTGTGGGAGCAGAGGCCAAAAGTTCATGCTGTACTCACTGTGCTGCTTGGCTGCTGAGAGACACCACGTGAGAATTTGGATTCAAATGGACTTTTAGGTATGAAACTGTGGAGAGACTGCAATGATGGTGACACCGTTGCAAAGCTGCTTGTGTGCTGAAGAGGCCCAGCACTAGCTCCCTCTGGTCCTTCTGCTGTGGGAGCAGATGCCACTGTTCATTCTGTGCTGACTGTGTTGCTGCCAGCAGAGAGCAGGCTCTGGACTGATTACATTCAAATGCTTTTCCTGTATGAATGTGAGCAGTGAAAGCAACGATGGAGGCACCAATGTAAAGGTGATTGTGTGCTGAACAGGTCCAGCACCAGCTTTCAATCCTGGCTCTTCTGCTGTGGGAGCAGAGGCCAAACGTTCGTGCTGTACTCACTGTGCTGCTGGGCAGCTGAGTGTGACCACCAGAGATTTTGGATTCAAATGGACTTTTAGGTATGAAACCGAGAGAGACTGCAATGATGGTGACCCCGTTGCAAAGCTGCTTGCGTGCTGAAGACGCCCAGCACTAGCTTTCCCTGCTGGTCCTTTTGCAGTGGGAGCATATGCCGCTGTTCATTCTGTGCTGACGGTGTTGCTGCCAGCAGAGAGCAGGCTCTGGACTGATTCCATTCAAATGCTTTTCCTGTATTGTTGGAGAATGGCTTAGAAAGAAAGGGCACAGTGGGTCTAGTGACCCTCTGTATCGAGAAAGTCAGTTTTGATGATTGCGGCCTATTCTGGTTCAGCAGCCTTGACATCTCTACTGTTACGAGATTGACGTGGCAGTGGAAAAGTACCGACCGCTAATAACCCTAGGTCAAGTTCGGTTGAGGACAAGTATGGTAAACAACTTTGAGGAAGTGCCCTCTCAGGAATACAGATGTTAGCCTGCCGTTAAACCGCAAGTAAACCGCAAGGAGGAGAAGTATATTAATGTAACCTTTAGGCTTGCAGCCTATCAGCAACTGACTAGTAGGCGTAAATCATTGTAAGAGTATAAAAGATGGCAAGTTGAATCAATAAACGAAGTCTGCTTATCACTCATATTGAGTCTGATTGCATTCTTCCTCCGCCGATGAAAGATGACACTGCTTGCGGGTCTGGGACTCTGACTCAATAACCTCCCGACACTGTTATGAAAGTGAGCAGTGAAAGCAACGATGGAGGCACCAATGTAAAGGCGATTGTGTGCTGAACAGGACCAGCAGCAGCTTTCAATCCTGGCTCTTCTGCGTGGGAGCAGAGGCCAAACGTTCGTGCTGTACTCACTGTGCTGCTGGGCAGCTGAGAGACACCACCTGAGAATTTGGATTCAAATGGACTTTTAGGTATGAAACCGAGGAGAGAATGCAATGATGGTTTCACCGTAGCAAAGCTGACTGTGTGCTGAGAGACCCAGCACTAGCTTTCCCTGCTGGTCCTTCTGCTGTGGGAGCAGATGCCACTGTTCATTCTGTGCAGTCTTGCTGCGCAGCAGAGAGCAGCCTCTGGACTGATTCTATACAAATGCTTTTCCTGTATGAAAGTGAGCAGTGAAAGCAACGATGGAGGCACCAATGTAAAGGTGATTGTGTGCTGAACAGGTCCAGCACCAGCTTTCAATCCTGGCTCTTCTGCTGTGGGAGCAGAGGCCAAACGTTCGTGCTGTACTCACTGTGCTGCTGGGCAGCTGAGAGAGACCACCTGAGAATTTGGATTCAAATGGACTTTTAGATATGAAACCGAGGAGAGACTGCAATGATGGTGACCCCGTTGCAAAGCTGCTTGTGTGCTGAAGAGGCCCAGCACTAGCTTTCTTTGCTGGTCCTTCTGCCGTGGGAGCAGATGCCACTGTTCTTTCTGTGCTGACTGTCTTGCTGCCAGCAGGAGCAGCCTCTGGACTGATTCTATACAAATCTTTCCTGTATGAAAGTGAGCAGTGGAAAGCAACGATGGAGGCGCCAATGTAAAATGGGATTGTGTGCTGAACAGGTCCAGCACCAGCTTTCAATCCTGGCTCTTCTGCTGTGGGAGCAGAGGCCAAACGTTCGTGCTGTACTCATTCTGCTGCTGGGCAGCTGAGTGAGACCACCTGAGAATTTTGATTCAAATTGACTTTTAGGTATGAAACCGAGGAGAGACTGCAATGATGGTGACACCATAGCAAAGCTGCTTGTGTGCTGAAGAGCCCAGCACTAGCTTTCCTGCTGGTCCTTCTGCCGTGTGGAGCAGATGCCACTGTTCATTCTGTGCAGTGTTGCTGCCAGCAGAGAGCAGGCTCTGGACTGATTCCATTCAAATGCTTTTCCTGTATGAATGTGAGCAGTGAAAGCAACGATGGAGGCACCAATGTAAAGGTGATTGTGTGCTGAACAGGTCCAGCACCAGCTTTCAATCCTGGCTCTTCTGCTGTGGGAGCAGAGGCCAAACGTTCATGCTGTACTCACTGTGCTGCTGGGCAGCTGAGAAAACCACCTGAGAATTTGGATTCAAATGGACTTCTAGGTATGAAACCGAGGAGAGACTGCAATGATGGTGACCCCGTTGCAAAGCTGCTTGTGTGCTGAAGAGACAGAGCCCTAGCTTTTCCCTGCTGGTCCTTCTGCCGTGTGAGCAGATGCCACTGTTCATTCTGTGCTGTGTTGCGCCAGCAGAGAGCAGGCTCTGGACTGATTCCATTCAAATGCTTTTCCTATATGAAAGTGAGCAGTGAAAGCAACGATGGATGCACCAATGTAAAGGTGATTGTCTGCTGAACAGGTCCAGCACCAGCTTCAATCCTGGCTCTTCTGCTGGGGAGCAGAGGCCAAACGTTCGTGCTGAACTCACTGTGCTGCTGGGCACTGAGAGACACCACCTGAGAATTTGGATTCAAATGGACTTTTAGGTATGAAACCGAGGAGAGACTGCAATGATGGTGAGCCCGTTGCAAAGCTGCTTGTGTGCTGAAGAGGCCCGCACTAGCTTTCCCTGATGATCCTTCTCCCGTGTGAGCAGATGCCACTGTTCATTTTGTGCTGACTGTGTTGCTGCGCAGCAGAGAGCCAGGCTCTGGACTGATTCCATTCAAATGCTTTTTCCTGTATGAGTGTTAGCAGTGAAAGCAATGATGGAGGCACCAATGTAAAGGTGATTGTGTGCTGAAGAGGTCCAGCACCAGCTTTCAATCTTTGCTCTTCTGCTGTGGAAGCAGATGCCAAACGTTCGTGCTGTACTCACTGTGCTGCTGGGCAGCTGAGACCACCTGAGAATCAAGATTCAAATGGACTTTAGGTATGAAACCGAGGAGAGACTGCAATGATGGTGACCCCGTTGCAAAGCTGCTTGTGTGCTGAAGAAGCAGAGCACTAGATTTCCCTGCTGGTCCTTCAGCCGTGTGAGCAGATGCCAGCTGTTCATTCTGTGCTGAGTGTGTTGCTGCGCAGCAGAGAGCAGGCTCTGGACTGATTCCATTCAAATGCTTTTCCTGTATGAAAGTGAGCAGTGAAAGCAACGATGGAGGCACCAATGTAAATGTGATTGTGTGCTGAACAGGTCCAGCACCAGCTTTCAATCCTTGCTCTTCTGCTGTGGGAGCAGAGGCCAAACGTTCGTGCTGTACTCACTGTGCTGCTGGGCAGCTGAGAGAGACCACCTGAGAATTTGGATTCAAATGGACTTTTAGGTATGAAACCGAGGAGAGACTGCAATGATGGTGACCCAGTTGCAAAGCTGCTTGTGTGCTGAAGAGGGCCCAGCACAAGCTTTCCCTGATGATCCTTCTCCCGTGTTAGCAGATGCCACTGTTCATTCTGTGCTGACTGTGTTGCTGCGCAGCAGAGAGCAGGCTCTGGACTGATTCCATTCAAATGCTTTTCCTGTATGAAGTCAGCAGTGAAAGCAGCGATGGAGGCACCAATGTAAAGGTGATTGTGTGCTGAACAGGTCCAGCACCAGCTTTCAATCCTGGCTCTTCTGCTGTGGGAGCAGAGGCCAAACGTTCGTGCTGTACTAACTGTGCTGCTGGGCAGCTGAGAGACAAAACCTGAGAATTTGTATTCAAATGGACTTTTAGTTATGAAACCGAGGAGAGACTGCAATGATGGTGACCCCGTTGCAAAGCTGCTTGTGTGCTGAAGAAGCAGAGCACTAGCTTTCCCTGCTGGTCCTTCTGCCGTGTGAGCAGATGCCACTGTTCATTCTGTGCTGTGTTGCTGCCAGCAGGGAGCAGGCTCTGGACTGATTCTATTCAAATGCTTTTCCTGTATGAGTATTAGCAGTGAAGCAACGATGGAGGCACCAATGTAAAGGTGATTGTGTGCTGAACAGGTCCAGCACCAGCTTCAATCCTTGCTCTTCTGCTGTGGGAGCAGATGCCAAACGTTCGTGCTGTACTCACTGTGCTGCTGGGCAGCTGAGACCACCTGAGAATTGGATTCAAATGGACTTTTAGGTATGAACCCGAGGAGAGACTGCAATGATGGTGACCCCGTTGCAAAGCTGCTTGTGTGCTGAAGAGACACAGCACTAGCTTTCCCTGCTGGTCCTTCTTCCGTGCGAGCAGAATCCACTGTTCATTCTGTGCTGACTGTGTTGCTGCGCAGCAGAGAGCAGGCTCTGGACTGATTCCATTCATATGCTTTTCCTGTATGAAAGTGAGCAGTGAAAGCATCGATGGAGGCACCAATGTAAGGGGATTGTGTGCTGAACAGGTGCAGCACCAGCTTTCAATCCTTGCTCTTCTGCTGTGGGAGCAGATGCCAAACGTTCGTGCTGTACTCACTGAGCTGCTGAGCAGCTGAGAGACACCACCTGAGAATTTGGATTCAAATGGACTTTTAGGTATGAAACCGAGGAGAGACTGCAATAATGGTGACCCCGTTGCAAAGCTGCTTGTGTGCTGAAGAAGCCCAGCACTAGCTTTCCCTGCTGGTCCTTCTGCCGTGTGAGCAAATGCCACTGTTGATTCTGTGCTGACTGTGTGCTGCCGCAGCAGAGAGCAGGCTCTGGACTGATTCCATTCAAATGCTTTTCCTGTATGAAAGTGAGCAGTGAAAGCAATGATGAGGCACCAATGTAAAGGGGATTGTGTGCTGAAGAGGTCCAGCACCAGCTTTCAATCCTGGCTCTTCTGCTGTGGGAGCAGAGGCCAAACGTTCGTGCTGTACTCACTGTGCTGCTGGGCAGGTGAGCGACACCAGCGGAGAATTCGGATTCAAATGGACTTTTAGGTATGAACCCGAGGAGAGACTGGAATGATGGTGACACCGTTGCAAATCTGCTTGTGTGCTGAAGAGGCCCAGCACTAGCTTTCCCTGCTGGTCCTTCTGCCGTGTGAGCAGATGCCACTGTTCATTCTGTGCTGACTGTGTTCCTGCGCAGCAGAGAGCATCCTCTGGACTGATTCCATTCAAATGCTTTTCCTATATGAAAGTGAGCAGTTGAAAGCAACGATGGATGCACCAATGTAAAGGTGATTGTGTGCTGAACAGGTCCAGCACCAGCTTTCAATCCTGGCTCTTCTGCTGTGGGAGCAGAGTCCAACGTTCGTGCTGTACTAACTGTGCTGCTGGGCAGCTGAGAGACCCCACCTGAGAATTTGGATTCAAATGGACTTTTAGGTATGAAAGCGAGGAGAGACTGCAATGATGGTGACCCCGTTGCAAAGCTGCTTGTGTGCTGAAGAGACACAGCACTATGGTTTCCCTGATGATCCTTCTCACGGTGTGCAGATGCCACTGTTCATTCTGTGCTGACTGTGTTGCTGCGCAGCAGAGAGTAGCCTCTGGACTGATTCCATTCAAATGCTTTTCCTGTATGAAAGTGAGCAGTGAAAGCAACGATGGATGCACCAATACATCCAGTACAGCTGCCCAGCACCAAAGTGAGTAAAGCACGAACGTTTGGCTTCTGCTCACACAAAAGAGCCAGGATTGAAAGCTCTGGACCTGTTCAGCACACAATCACCTTTACATTGGGTGCCATCCATCGCAGATTTCACTGCTCACTTCATACAGGAAAAGCATTTGAATGGAATCAGTCCCAGAGCCTGCTCTTGCTGCGCAGCAACACAGTCAGCACCAGAATGAACAGTGGCATTTGCTCACACGGCAGAAGGACCAGCAGGGAAAGCTAGTGCTGGGCCTCTTCGGCACACAAGCAGCTTTGCAACGCGGTCACCATCATTGCAGTCTCTCCTCGGTTTAATACCTAAAAGTCCATTTGAATAAAAATTCTCAGGTGGTCTCAGCTGCCAGCAGCACAGTGAGCACAGCACGAACGTTTGGCATCTGCTCCCACAGCAGAAGAGCCAGGATTGAAAGCTTGTGCTGGACCTGTTCAGCACACAATCACCTTTACATTGGTGCCTCCATCGTTGCTTTTCACTGCTCACTTTCATACAGGAAAAGCATTTGAATGGAATCAGTCCAGAGCCTGCTCTCTGCCGCGCAGCAACACAGCGCAGAATGAACAGTGGCATCTGCTCACACGGCAGAAGGACCAGCAGGGAAAGCTAGTGCTCAGCCTCTTCAGCACACAAGCAGCTTTGTAACGGTGTCACCATCATTGCAGTCTCTCCTCGGTTTCATACCTAAAAGAACATTTGAATTTGAATTCTCAGGTGGTGTCTCTCAGCTGCCCAGGAGCACAGTTAGTACAGCACGAACGTTTGGCCTCTGCTCCCACAGCAGAAGAGCAAGGATTGAAAGCTGGTGCTGGACTTGTTCGGCACACAATCACCTTTACATTGGTGCCTCCATCGTTGCTTTCACTGCCCACTTTCATACAGGAAAAGCATTTGAATGGAATCAGTCCAGAGGCTACTCTCTGCTGCGCAGCAACACAGTCAGCACAGAATGAACAGTGGCATCTGCTCACACGGGAGAAGGATCATCAGGGAAAGCTAGTGCTGTGTCTCTTCAGCACACAGTCAGCTTTGCAACGGGGTCACCATCACTGCAGTCTCTCCTCGGTTTCATACCTAAAAGTCCATTTGAATCCAAATTCTCAGGTGGTGTATCTCAGCTGCCCAGCAGCACAGTTAGTACAGCACGAACGTTTGGCCTCTGCTCCCACAGCAGAAGAGCCAGGATTGAAAGCTGATGCTGGACCTGTTCAGCACACAATCCCCTTTACATTGGTGCCTCCATCGTTGCTTTCACTGCTCACTTTCATACAGGAAAAGCATTTGAATGGAATCAGTCCAGAGCCTGCTCTCTGCTGCGCAGGAACACAGTCAGCACAGAATGAACAGTGGCATCTGCTCCCACGGAGGAAGGACCAGCAGGGAAAGATAGGGCTGGGCCTCTTCAGCACACAAGCAGCTTTGCAACGGGGTCACCATCATTGCAGTCTCTCCTCGGTTTCATACCTAAAAGTCCATTTGAATCCAAATTCTCAGGTGGTGTCTCCCTGCTGCCCAGCAGCACAGTGAGTACAGCACGAACGTTTGGCCTCTGCTCCCACAGCAGAAGAGCCAGGATTGAAAGCTGGTGCTGGACCTGTTCAGCACACAATCCCCTTTACATTGGTGCATCCATCGTTGCTTTCACTGCTCACTTTCATACAGGAAAAGCATTTGAATGGAATCAGTCCAGAGCCTGCTCTCTGCTGCGCAGCAACACAGTCAGCACAGAATGAACAGTGGCATCTGCTCACACGGCAGAAGGACCAGCAGGGAAAGGTAGTGCTCTACTTCTTCAGCACACAAGCAGCTTTGCAACGGGATCACCATCATTGCAGTCTCTCCTCGGTTTCATACCAAAAAGTCCATTTGAATCCAAATTCTCAGGTGGTGTCTCTCAGCTGCCCAGCAGCACAGTGGGTACAGCACGAACGTTTGGCATCTGCTCCCACAGCAGAAGAGCAAGGATTGAAAGCTGGTGCTGGACCTGTTCAGCACACAATCCCCTTTACATTGGTGCCTCCATCGTTGCTTTCACTGCTCACTTTCATACAGGAAAAGCATTTGAATGGAATCAGTCCAGAGCCTGCTCTCTGCTGCGCAGCAACACAGTCAGCACAGAATGAACAGTGGCATCTGCTCGCAAGGCAGAAGGACCAGCAGGGAAAGCTAGTGCTCTGCTTCTTCAGCACACAAGCAGCTTTACAACGGGGTCACCATCACTGCAGTCTCTCCTCGGTTTCATACCTAAAAGTCCATTTGAATCCAAATTCTCAGGTGGTCTCAGCTGCCAGCAGCACAGTGAGTACAGCACGAACGTTTGGCATCTGCTCCCACAGCAGTAGAGCAAGGATTGAAAGCTGGTTCTGGACCTGTTCAGCACACAATCACCTTTACATTGGTGCCTCCATCGTTGCTTTCACTGCTAACACTCATACAGGAAAAGCATTTGAATAGAATCAGTCCAGAGCCAGCTCCCTGCTGTCAGCAACACAGCACAGAATGAACAGTGGCATCTGCTCACACGGCAGAACGACCAGCAGGGAAAGCTAGGGCTGTGTCTCTTCAGCACACAAGCAGCTTTGCAACGGGGTCACCATCATTGCAGTCTCTCCTCGGTTTCATACCTAAAAGTCCATTTGAATCCAAATTCTCAGGTGGTCTCTCTCAGTTGCCCAGCAGCACAGTCAATACAGCACGAACGTTTGGCCTCTGCTCCCACAGCAGAAGAGCCAGGATTGGAAGCTGGTGCTGGACCTGTTCAGCACACAATCCCCTTTACATTGGTGCCTCCATCGTTGCTTTCACTGCTCACTTTCATAAAGGAAAAGCATTTGAATGGAATCAGTCCAGTGCCTGCTCTCTGCTGCGCAGCAACACAGTCAGCACAGAATGAACAGTGGCATCTGCTCACACGGCAGAAGGACCAGCAGGGAAAGCTAGTGCTCTGCTTCTTCAGCACACAAGCAGCTTTACAACGGGGTCACCATCACTGCAGTCTCTCCTCGGTTTCATACCTAAAAGTCCATTTGAATCCAAATTCTCAGGTGGTCTCAGCTGCCAGCAGCACAGTGAGTACAGCACGAACGTTTGGCATCTGCTCCCACAGCAGTAGAGCAAGGATTGAAAGCTGGTGCTGGACCTGTTCAGCACACAATCACCTTTACATTGGTGCCTCCATCGTTGCTTTCACTGCTAACACTCATACAGGAAAAGCATTTGAATAGAATCAGTCCAGAGCCAGCTCCCTGCTGTCAGCAACACAGCACAGAATGAACAGTGGCATCTGCTCACACGGCAGAACGACCAGCAGGGAAAGCTAGGGCTGTGTCTCTTCAGCACACAAGCAGCTTTGCAACGGGGTCACCATCATTGCAGTCTCTCCTCGGTTTCATACCTAAAAGTCCATTTGAATCCAAATTCTCAGGTGGTCTCTCTCAGTTGCCCAGCAGCACAGTCAATACAGCACGAACGTTTGGCCTCTGCTCCCACAGCAGAAGAGCCATAATTGAAAGCTGGTGCTGGACCTGTTCAGCACACAATCCCCTTTACATTGGTGCCTCCATCGTTGCTTTCACTGCTCACTTTCATAAAGGAAAAGCATTTGAATGGAATCAGTCCAGTGCCTGCTCTCTGCTGCGCAGCAACACAGTCAGCACAGAATGAACAGTGGCATCTGCTCACACGGCAGAAGGACCAGCAGGGAAAGCTAGTGCTCTGCTTCTTCAGCACACAAGCAGCTTTGCAACGGGGTCACCATCATTGCAGTCTCTCCTCGGTTTCATACCTAAAAGTCCATTTGAATCCAAATTCTCAGGTGGTCTCAGCTGCCCAGCAGCACAGTGAGTACAGCACGAACGTTTGGCATCTGCTTCCACAGCAGAAGAGCAAGGATTGAAAGCTGGTGCTGGACCTGTTCAGCACACAATCACCTTTACATTGGTGCCTCCATCGTTGCTTTCACTGCTCACACTCATACAGGAAAAGCATTTGAATGGAATCAGTCCAGAGCCTGCTCCCTGCTGACAGCAACACAGCACAGAATGAACAGTGGCATCTGCTCACACGGCAGAAGGACCAGCAGGGAAAGCTAGTGCTGGGCCTCTTCAGCACACAAGCAGATTTGCAATGGGGTCACCATCATTGCAGTCTCTCCTCGGTTTCATACCTAAAAGTCCATTTGAATCCGAATTCTCAGGTGGTGTCGCTCAGCTGCCCAGCAGCACAGTGAGTCCAGCACGAACCTTTGGCCTCTGCTCCCACAGCAGAAGAGCCAGGATTGAAAGCTGGTGCTGGACCTGTTCAGCACACAATCCCCTTTACATTGGTGCCTCCATCGTTGCTTTCACTGCTCACTTTCATACAGGAAAAGCATTTGAATGGAATCAGTCCAGAGCCTGCTCTCTGCTGCGCAGCAACACACTCAGCACAGAATGAACAGTGGCATCTGCTCACACGGCAGAAGGAGCAGCAGGGAAAGCTAGTCCTCTGCTTCTTCAGCACACAAGCAGCTTTGCAACGGGATCACCATCATTGCAGTCTCTCCTCGGTTTCATACCAAAAAGTCCATTTGAATCCAAATTCTCAGGTGGTCTCAGCTGCCCAGCAGCACAGTGGGTACAGCACGAACGTTTGGCATCTGCTCCCACAGCAGAAGAGCAAGGATTGAAAGCTGGTGCTGGACCTGTTCAGCACACAATCCCCTTTACATTGGTGCCTCCATCGTTGCTTTCACTGCTCACTTTCATACAGGAAAAGCATTTGAATGGAATCAGTCCAGAGCCTGCTCTCTGCTGCGCAGCAACACAGTCAGCACAGAATGAACAGTGGCATCTGCTCACACGGCAGATGGACCAGCAGGGCAAGCTAGGGCTGGGCCTCTTCAGTACACAGTCAGCTTTGCAACGGTGTCACCATCATTGCAGTCTCTCCTCGGTTTCATACCTAAAAGTCCATTTGAATCCAAATTCTCAGGTGGTGTCTCTCTGCTGCCCAGCAGTACAGTGAGTACAGCACGAACGTTTGGCCTCTGCTCCCACAGCAGAAGAGCCAGGATTGAAAGCTGGTGCTGGACCTGTTCAGCACACAATCACCTTTACATTGGTGCATCCATCGTTGCTTTCACTGCTAACACTCATACAGGAAAAGCATTTGAATGGAATCAGTCCAGAGCCTGCTCCCTGCTGACAGCAACACAGCACAGAATGAACAGTGGCATCTGCTCACACGGCAGAAGGACCAGCAGGGAAAGCTAGTGCTGGGCCTCTTCATCACACAAGCAGATTTGCAACGGGGTCACCATCATTGCAGTCTCTCCTCGGTTTCATACCTAAAAGTCCATTTGAATCCGAATTCTCATGTGGTGTCGCTCAGCTGCCCAGCAGCACAGTGAGTACAGAACGAACCTTTGGCCTCTGCTCCCACAGCAGAAGAGCCAGGATTGAAAGCTGGTGCTGGACCTGTTCAGCACACAATCCCCTTTACATTGGTGCCTACATCGTTGCTTTCACTGCTCACTTTCATACAGGAAAAGCATTTGAATGGAATCAGTGCAGAGCCTGCTCTCTGCTGCGCAGCAACACAGTCAGCACAGAATGAACAGTGGCATCTGCTCACACAGGAGAAGGACCAGCAGGGAAAGCTAGTGCTCTGCTTCTTCAGCACACAAGCAGCTTTGCAACGGGGTCACCATCATTGCAGTCTCTCCTCGGTTTCATACCTAAAAGTCCATTTGAATCCAAATTCTCAGGTGGTCTCAGCTGCCCAGCAGCACAGTGAGTACAGCACGAACGTTTGGCATCTGCTCCCACAGCAGAAGAGCAAGGATTGAAAGCTGGTGCTGGACCTGTTCAGCACACAATCACCTTTACATTGGTGCCTACATCGTTGCTTTCACTGCTAACACTCATACAGGAAAAGCATTTGAATAGAATCAGTCCAGAGCCTGCTCCCTGCTGGCAGCAACACAGCACAGAATGAACAGTGGCATCCGCTCACACGGCAGAAGGATTATCAGGGAAAGTTAGTGCTGGGCTTCTTCAGCACACAAGCAGCTTTGCAACGTGGTCACCATCATTGCAGTCTCTCCTCGGTTTCATACCTAAAAGTCCATTTGAATCCAAATTCTCAGGTGGTGTCTCTCAGCTGCCCAGCAGCACAGTGAGTACAGCACGAACGTTTGGCCTCTGCTCCCACAGCAGAAGAGCCAGGATTGAAAGCTGGTGCTGGACCTGTTCAGCACACAATCCCCTTTACATTGGTGCCTCCATCGTTGCTTTCACTGCTCACTTTCATACAGGAAAAGCATTTGAATGGAATCAGTCCAGAGCCTGCTCTCTGCTGCGCAGCAACACAGTCAGCACAGAATGAACAGTGGCATCTGCTCACACGGGAGAAAGATCATCAGGGAAAGCTAGTGCTCTGCTTCTTCAGCACACAAGCAGCTTTGCAACGGGGTCACCATCATTGCAGTCTCTCCTCGGCTTCATACCTAAAAGTCCATTTGAATCCAAATATTCAGGTGGTGTCTCTCAGCTGCCCAGCAGCACAGTGAGTACAGTACGAACGTTTGGCATCTGCTCCCACAGCAGAAGAGCAAGGATTGAAAGCTGGTGCTGGACCTGTTCAGCACACAATCCCCTTTACATTGGTGCCTCCATCGTTGCTTTCACTGCTAACACTCATACAGGAAAAGCATTTGAATGGAATCAGTCCAGAGCCTTCTCCCTGCTGGCAGCAACACAGCACAGAATGAACAGTGGCATCTGCTCACACGGCAGAAGGACCAGCAGGGAAAGCTAGGGCTGTGTCTCTTAAGCACACAAGCAGCTTTGCAACGGGGTCACCATCATTGCAGTCTCTCCTCAGTTTCATACCTAAAAGTCCATTTGAATCCAAATTCTCAGGTGGTGTCTCTCAGCTGCCCAGCAGCACAGTGAGTACAGCACGAACGTTTGGCCTCTGCTCCCACAGCAGAAGAGCCAGGATTGAAAGCTGGTGCTGGACCTGTTCAGCACACAATCCCCTTTACATTGGTGCCTCCATCGTTGCTTTCACTGCTAACACTCATACAGGAAAAGCATTTGAATGGAATCAGTCCAGAGCCTGCTCTCTGCTGCGCAGGAACACAGCACAGAATGAACAGTGGATTCTGCTCACACGGCAGAAGGACCAGCGGGGAAAGGTAGTGCTGGGCTTCTTAAGCACACAAGCAGCTTTGCAACGGGGTCACCATCATTGCAGTCTCTCCTCGGTTTCAGACCTAAAAGTACATTTGAATCCGAATTCTCAGGTGGGGTCGCTCAGCTGCCCAGCAGCACAGTGAGTACAGCACGAACGTTTGGCATCTGCTCCCACAGCAGAAGAGCCAGGATTGAAAGCTGGTGCTGGACCTGTTCAGCACACAATCCCCTTTACATTGGTGCCTCCATCGTTGCTTTCACTGCTCACTTTCATACAGGAAAAGCATTTGAATGGAATCAGTCCAGAGCCTGCTCCCTGCTGGCAGCAACACAGCACAGAATGAACAGTGGCATCCGCTCACACGGCAGAAGGATTATCAGGGAAAGTTAGTGCTGGGCCTCTTCAGCACACAAGCAGCTTTGCAACGGGGTCACCATCATTGCAGTCTCTCCTCGGTTTCATACCTAAAAGTCCATTTGAATCCAAATTCTCAGTTGGTCCCTCTCAGCTGCCCAGCAGCACAGTGAGTACAGCACGAACGTTTGGCATCTGCTCCCACAGCAGAAGAGCAAGGATTGAAAGCTGGTGCTGGACCTGTTCAGCACACAATCCCCTTTACATTGGTGCCTCCATCGTTGTTTTCACTGCTAACACTCCTACAGGAAAAGCATTTGAATAGAATCAGTCCAGAGCCTGCTCCCTGCTGGCAGCAACACAGCACAGAATGAACAGTGGCATCTGCTCACACGGCAGAAGGACCAGCAGGGAAAGCTAGGGCTGTGTCTCTTAAGCACACAAGCAGCTTTGCAACGGGGTCACCATCATTGCAGTCTCTCCTCGGTTTCATACCTAAAAGTCCATTTGAATCCAAATTCTCAGGTGGTGTCTCTCAGCTGCCCAGCAGCACAGTGAGTACAGCACGAACGTTTGGCCTCTGCTCCCACAGCAGAAGAGCCAGGATTGAAAGCTGGTGCTGGACCTCTTCAGCACACAATCCCCTTTACATTGGTGCCTCCATCGTTGCTTTCACTGCTCACTTTCATACAGGAAAAGCATTTGAATGGAATCAGTCCAGAGCCTGCTCTCTGCTGCGCAGCAACACAGCACAGAATGAACAGTGGCATCTGCTCACACGGGAGAAGGATCATCAGGGAAAGCTAGTGCTCTGCTTCTTCAGCACACAAGCAGCTTTGCAACGGGGTCACCATCATTGCAGTCTCTCCTCGGCTTCATACCTAAAAGTCCATTTGAATCCAAATTCTCAGGTGGTGTCTCTCAGCTGCCCAGCAGCACAGTGAGTACAGCACGAACGTTTGGCATCTGCTCCCACAGCAGAAGAGCAAGGATTGAAAGCTGGTGCTGGACCTGTTCAGCACAAAATCACCTTTACATTGGTGCCTCCATCGTTGCTTTCACTGCTAACACTCATACAGGAAAAGCATTTGAATGGAATCAGTCCAGAGCCTTCTCCCTGCTGGCAGCAACACAGTCAGCACAGAAAGAACAGTGGCATCTGCTCACACGGCAGAAGGACCAGCAGGGAAAGCTAGGGCTGTGTCTCTTCAGCACACAAGCAGCTTTGCAACGGGGTCACCATCATTGCAGTCTCTCCTCGCTTTCATACCTAAAAGTCCATTTGAATCCAAATTCTCAGGTGGTGTCTCTCAGCTGCCCAGGAGCACAGTTAGTACAGCAAGAACGTTTGGCCTCTGCTCCCACAGCAGAAGAGCCAGGATTGAAAGCTGGTGCTGGACCTGTTCAGCACACAATCACCTTTACATTGGTGCATCCATCGTTGCTTTCACTGCTCACTTTCATACAGGAAAAGCATTTGAATGGAATCAGTCCAGAGCCTGCTCTCTGCTGCGCAGCAACACAGCACAGAATGAACAGTGGATTCTGCTCACACGGCAGAAGGACCAGCGGGGAAAGGTAGTGCTGGGCTTCTTAAGCACACAAGCAGCTTTGCAACGGGGTCACCATCATTGCAGTCTCTCCTCGGTTTCAGACCTAAAAGTACATTTGAATCCGAATTCTCAGGTGGGGTCGCTCAGCTGCCCAGCAGCACAGTGAGTACAGCACGAACGTTTGGCCTCTGCTCCCACAGCAGAAGAGCCAGGATTGAAAGCTGGTGCTGGACCTGTTCAGCACACAATCCCCTTTACATTGGTGCCTCCATCGTTGCTTTCACTGCTCACTTTCATACAGGAAAAGCATTTGAATGGAATCAGTCCAGAGCCTGCTCCCTGCTGGCAGCAACACAGCACAGAATGAACAGTGGCATCTGCTCACACGGGAGAAGGATCATCAGGGAAAGCTAGTGCTGGGACTCTTCAGCACACAAGCAGCTTTGCAACGGTGTCACCATCATTGCAGTCTCTCCTCGGGTTCATACCTAAAAGTCCATTTGAATCCAAATTCTCAGGTGGTCTCAGCTGCCCAGCAGCACAGTGAGTACAGCACGAACGTTTGGCATCTGCTCCCACAGCAGAAGAGCAAGGATTGAAAGCTGGTGCTGGACCTGTTCAGCACACAATCACCTTTACATTGGTGCCTCCATCGTTGCTTTCACTGCTAACACTCATACAGGAAAAGCATTTGAATGGAATCAGTCCAGAGCCTGCTCCCTGCTGGCAGCAACACAGCACAGAATGAACAGTGGCATCTGCTCACACGGCAGAAGGACCAGCAGGGAAAGCTAGGGCTGTGTCTCTTCAGCACACAAGCAGCTTTGCAACGGGGTCACCATCATTGCAGTCTCTCCTCGCTTTCATACCTAAAAGTCCTTTTGAATCCAAATTCTCAGGTGGTGTCTCTCAGCTGCCCAGCAGCACAGTTAGTACAGCACGAACGTTTGGCCTCTGCTCCCACAGCAGAAGAGCCAGCATTGAAAGCTGGTGCTGGACCTGTTCAGCACACAATCACCTTTACATTGGTGCATCCATCGTTGCTTTCACTGCTCACTTTCATACAGGAAATGCATTTGAATGGAATCAGTCCAGAGGCTGCTCTCTGCTGCGCAGCAACACAGTCAGCACAGAATGAACAGTGGCATCTGCTCACACGGGAGAAGGACCAGCAGGGAAAGATAGGGCTGTGTCTCTTCAGCACACAAGCAGCTTTGCAACTGGGTCACCATCATTGCAGTCTCTCCTCGGTTTCATACCTAAAAGTCCATTTGAATCCAAATTCTCAGGTGGTCTCAGCTGCCCAGCAGCCCAGTGAGAACAGCACGAACGTTTGGCATCTGCTCCCACAGCAGAAGAGCAAGGATTGAAAGCTGGTGCTGGACCTGTTCAGCACACAATCACCTTTACATTGGTGCCTCCATCGTTGCTTTCACTGCTAACACTCATACAGGAAAAGCATTTGAATAGAATCAGTCCAGAGCCTGCTCCCTGCTGGCAGCAACACAGCACAGAATGAACAGTGGCATCTGCTCCCACGGCAGAAGGACCAGCAGGGAAAGCTAGGGCTGTGTCTCTTCAGCACACAAGCAGCTTTGCAACGGGGTCACCATTATTGCAGTCTCTCCTCGGTTTCATACCTAAAAGTCCATTTGAATCCAAATTCTCAGGTGGTCTCTCTCAGCTGCCCAGCAGCACAGTGAGTACAGCACGAACGTTTGGCATCTGCTCCCACAGCAGAAGAGCAAGGATTGAAAGCTGGTGCTGGACCTGTTCAGCACACAATCCCTTTTACATTGGTGCCTCCACCGTTGCTTTCACTGCTCACTTTCATACAGGAAAAGCATTTGAATGGAATCAGTCCAGAGCCTGCTCTCTGCTGCGCAGCAACACAGTCAGCACAGAATGAACAGTGGCATCTGCTCACACGGGAGAAGGATCATCAGATAAAGCTAGTGCTCTGCTTCTTCAGCACACAAGCAGCTTTGCAACGGGGTCACCATCATTGCAGTCTCTCCTCGGCTTCATACCTAAAAGTCCATTTGAATCCAAATTCTCAGGTGGTGTCTCTCAGCTGCCCAGCAGCACAGTGAGTACAGTACGAACGTTTGGCATCTGCTCCCACAGCAGAAGAGCAAGGATTGAAAGCTGGTGCTGGACCTGTTCAGCACACAATCCCCTTTACATTGGTGCCTCCATCGTTGCTTTCACTGCTAACACTCATACAGGAAAAGCATTTGAATAGAATCAGTCCAGAGCCTGCCCCCTGCTGGCAGCAACACAGCACAGAATGAACAGTGGCATCTGCTCACACGGCAGAAGGACCAGCAGGGAAAGCTAGGGCTGTGTCTCTTAAGCACACAAGCAGCTTTGCAACGGGGTCACCATCATTGCAGTCTCTCCTCAGTTTCATACCTAAAAGTCCATTTGAATCCAAATTCTCAGGTGGTGTCTCTCAGCTGCCCAGCAGCACAGTGAGTACAGCACGAACGTTTGGCCTCTGCTCCCACAGCAGAAGAGCCAGCATTGAAAGCTGGTGCTGGACCTGTTCAGCACACAATCCCCTTTACATTGGTGCCTCCATCGTTGCTTTCACTGCTCACTTTCATACAGGAAAAGCATTTGAATGGAATCAGTCCAGAGCCTGCTCTCCGCTGCGCAGGAACACAGTCAGCACAGAATGAACAGTGGCATCTGCTCACACGGCAGAAGGACCAGCAGGGAAAGCTAGTACTCTGCTTCTTCAGCACACAAGCAGCTTTGCAACGGGGTCACCATCATTGCAGTCTCTCCTCGGCTTCATACCTAAAAGTCCATTTGAATCCAAATTCTCAGGTGGTGTCTCTCAGCTGCCCAGCAGCACAGTGAGTACAGCACGAACGTTTGGCATCTGCTCCCACAGCAGAAGAGCAAGGATTGAAAGCTGGTGCTGGACCTGTTCAGCACAAAATCACCTTTACATTGGTGCCTCCATCGTTGCTTTCACTGCTAACACTCATACAGGAAAAGCATTTGAATGGAATCAGTCCAGAGCCTGCTCCCTGCTGGCAGCAACACAGTCAGCACAGAAAGAACAGTGGCATCTGCTCACACGGGAGAAGGACCAGCAGGGAAAGCTAGGGCTGTGTCTCTTCAGCACACAAGCAGCTTTGCAACGGGGTCACCATCATTGCAGTCTCTCCTCGCTTTCATACCTAAAAGTCCATTTGAATCCAAATTCTCAGGTGGTGTCTCTCAGCTGCCCAGGAGCACAGTTAGTAGAGCAAGAACGTTTGGCCTCTGCTCCCACAGCAGAAGAGCCAGGATTGAAAGCTGGTGCTGGACCTGTTCAGCACACAATCACCTTTACATTGGTGCATCCATCGTTGCTTTCACTGCTCACTTTCATTCAGGAAAAGCATTTGAATGGAATCAGTCCAGAGCCTGCTCTCTGCTGCGCAGCAACACAGCACAGAATGAACAGTGGATTCTGCTCACACGGCAGAAGGACCAGCGGGGAAAGGTAGTGCTGGGCTTCTTAAGCACACAAGCAGCTTTGCAACGGGGTCACCATCATTGCAGTCTCTCCTCGGTTTCATACCTAAAAGTACATTTGAATCCGAATTCTCAGGTGGGGTCGCTCAGCTGCCCAGCAGCACAGTGAGTACAGCATGAACGTTTGGCATCTGCTCCCACAGCAGAAGAGCCAGGATTGAAAGCTGGTGCTGGACCTGTTCAGCACACAATCCCCTTTACATTGGTGCCTCCATCGTTGCTTTCACTGCTCACTTTCATACAGGAAAAGCATTTGAATGGAATCAGTCCAGAGCCTGCTCCCTGCTGGCAGCAACACAGCACAGAATGAACAGTGGCATCTGCTCACACGGGAGAAGGATCATCAGGGAAAGCTAGTGCTGGGCCTCTTCAGCACACAAGCAGCTTTGCAACGGTGTCACCATCATTGCAGTCTCTCCTCGGTTTCATACCTAAAAGTCCATTTGAATCCAAATTCTCAGGTGGTGTCTCTCAGCTGCCCAGGAGCACAGTTAGTAGAGCAAGAACGTTTGGCCTCTGCTCCCACAGCAGAAGAGCCAGGATTGAAAGCTGGTGCTGGACCTGTTCAGCACACAATCACCTTTACATTGGTGCATCCATCGTTGCTTTCACTGCTCACTTTCATTCAGGAAAAGCATTTGAATGGAATCAGTCCAGAGCCTGCTCTCTGCTGCGCAGCAACACAGCACAGAATGAACAGTGGATTCTGCTCACACGGCAGAAGGACCAGCGGGGAAAGGTAGTGCTGGGCTTCTTAAGCACACAAGCAGCTTTGCAACGGGGTCACCATCATTGCAGTCTCTCCTCGGTTTCATACCTAAAAGTACATTTGAATCCGAATTCTCAGGTGGGGTCGCTCAGCTGCCCAGCAGCACAGTGAGTACAGCATGAACGTTTGGCATCTGCTCCCACAGCAGAAGAGCCAGGATTGAAAGCTGGTGCTGGACCTGTTCAGCACACAATCCCCTTTACATTGGTGCCTCCATCGTTGCTTTCACTGCTCACTTTCATACAGGAAAAGCATTTGAATGGAATCAGTCCAGAGCCTGCTCCCTGCTGGCAGCAACACAGCACAGAATGAACAGTGGCATCTGCTCACACGGGAGAAGGATCATCAGGGAAAGCTAGTGCTGGGCCTCTTCAGCACACAAGCAGCTTTGCAACGGTGTCACCATCATTGCAGTCTCTCCTCGGTTTCATACCTAAAAGTCCATTTGAATCCAAATTCTCAGGTGGTCTCAGCTGCCCAGCAGCACAGTGAGTACAGCACGAACGTTTGGCATCTGCTCCCACAGCAGAAGAGCAAGGATTGAAAGCTGGTGCTGGACCTGTTCAGCACACAATCACCTTTACATTGGTGCCTCCATCGTTGCTTTCACTGCTAACACTCATACAGGAAAAGCATTTGAATGGAATCAGTCCAGAGCCTGCTCCCTGCTGGCAGCAACACAGCACAGAATGAACAGTGGCATCTGCTCCCACGGCAAAAGACCAGCAGGGAAAGCTAGGGCTGTGTCTCTTCAGCACACAAGCAGCTTTGCAACGGGGTCACCATTATTGCAGTCTCTCCTCGGTTTCATACCTAAAAGTCCATTTGAATCCAAATTCTCAGGTGGTTTCAGCTGCCAAGCAGCACAGTGAGTACAGCACGAACGTTTGGCATCTGCTCCCACAGCAGAAGAGCAAGGATTGAAAGCTGGTGCTGGACCTGTTCAGCACACAATCCCCTTTACATTGGTGCCTCCACCGTTGCTTTCACTGCTCACTTTCATACAGGAAAAGCATTTGAATGGAATCAGTCCAGAGCCTGCTCCCTGCTGGCAGCAACACAGTCAGCACAGAAAGAACAGTGGCATCTGCTCACACGGGAGAAGGACCAGCAGGGAAAGCTAGGGCTGTGTCTCTTCAGCACACAAGCAGCTTTGCAACGGGATCACCATCATTGCAGTCTCTCCTCGCTTTCATACCTAAAAGTCCATTTGAATCCAAATTCTCAGGTGGTGTCTCTCAGCTGCCCAGGAGCACAGTTAGTACAGCAAACGTTTGGCCTCTGCTCCCACAGCAGAAGAGCCAGGATTGAAAGCTGGTGCTGGACCTGTTCAGCACACAATCACCTTTACATTGGTGCCTCCACCGTTGCTTTCACTGCTCACTTTCATACAGGAAAAGCATTTGAATGGAATCAGTCCAGAGCCTGCTCTCTGCTGCGCAGCAATACAGTCAGCAAGGAATGAACAGTGGCATCTGCTCCCACAGCAGAAGGACCAGCAGGGAAAGCTAGTGCTGGGCCTCTTCAGCACACAAGCAGCTTTGCAACGGGGTCACCATCATTGCAGTCTCTCCTCGGTTTCATACCTAAAAGTCCATTTGAATCCAAATTCTCAGGTGGTGTCGCTCAGCTGCCCAGCAGCACAGTGAGTACAGCACGAACGTTTGGCCTCTGCTCCCACAGCAGAAGAGCAAGGATTGAAAGCTGGTGCTGGACCTGTTCAGCACACAATCCCCTTTACATTGATGCCTCCATCGTTGCTTTCACAGCTCACATTCATACAGGAAAAGCATTTGAATGGAATCAGTCCAGAGCCTGCTCTCTGCTGCGCAGGAACACAGTCAGCACAGAATGAACAGTGGCATCTGCTCCCACGGCAGAAGGACCAGCAGGAAAAGCTAGTGCTGGGCCTCTTCAGCACACAAGCAGCTTTACAACGGTGTCACCATCATTGCAGCCTCTCCTCGGTTTCATCCCTCAAAGTCCATTTGAATCCAAATTCTCAGGTGGTGTCTCTCAGCTGCCCAGCAGCACAGTGAGTACAGCACGAATGTTTGGCCTCTGCTCCCACAGCAGAAGAGCCAGGATTGAAAGATGGTGCTGGACCTGTTCAGCACACAATGACCGTTACATTGGTGCCTCCATCGTTGCTTTCACTGCTCACTTTCATACAGGAAAAGCCTTTGAATGGAATCAGTCCAGAGCCGGCTCTCTGCTGAGCAGCAACACAGTCAGCACAGAATGAACAGTGGCATCTGCTCCCACAGCAGAAGGACCAGCAGGGAAAGCTGCAGATGGGCCTTGTCAGCACACAAGCAGCTCTTCATCAGTGTCACCATCATTGCAGTCTCTCCTCGGTTTCATACCTAAAAGTCCATTTGAATCCAAATTCTCAGGTGGTCTCTCTCAGCTGCCCAGCAGCACAGTGAGTACAGCACGAACGTTTGGCCTCTGCTGCCACAGCAGAAGAGCCAGGATTGAAAGCTGGTGCTGGACCTGTTCAGCACGGAATCACCTTTACATTGGTGCCTCCATCGTTGCTTTCACTGCTCACTTTCATACAGGAAAAGCATTTGAATGGAATCAGTTCAGAGCCTGCTCTCGGCTGCGCAGCAACACAGTCAGCACACAATGAACAGTGGCATCTGCTCCCACAGCAGAAGGACCAGCAGGGAAAGCTAGTGCTGGGCCTCTTCAGCACACAAGCAGCTTTGCAATGGTGTCACCATCATTGCAGTCTCTCCTCGGTTTCATATCTAAAAGTCCATTTGAATCCAAATTCTCAGGTGGTCTCTCTCAGCTGCCCAGCAGCACAGTGAGTACAGCACGAACGTTTGGCATCTGCTCCCACAGCAGAAGAGCCAGGATTGAAAGCTGGTGCTGGACCTGTTCAGCACGCAATCCCCTTTACATTGGTGCCTCCGTCGTTGCTTTCACTGCTCACTTTCATACAGGAAAAGCATCTGAATGGAATCAGTCCAGAGCCTGCTCTCTGCTGCGCAGCAACACAGTCAGCACACAATGAACATTGGCATCTCCTCCCACGGCAGAAGGACCAGCAGGGAAAGCTAGTGCTGGGCTTCTTCAGCACACAATCAGCTTTGCAACGGTGTCACCATCATTGCAGTCTCTCCTCGGTTTCATACCTAAAAGTCCATTTGAATCCGAATTCTCAGGTGGTGTCTCTCAGCTGCCCAGCAGCACAGTGAGTACAGCACGAAAGTTTCGCCTCTGCTCCCACAGCAGAAGAGCCAGGATTGAAAGCTGGTGCTGGACCTGTTCAACACACAATCACCTTTACATTGGTGCCTCCATCGTTGCTTTCACTGCTCACATTCATTCAGGAAAAGCATTTGAATGGAATCAGTCCAGAGCCTGTTCTCGGCTGCGCAGCAACACACTCAGCACAGAATGAACAGTGGCATCTGCTCCCACGGCAGAAGGACCAGCAGGGAAAGCTAGTGCTGGGACTCTTCAGCACACAGTCAGCTTTGCAACGGCGTCACCATCATTGCAGTCTCTCCTCGGTTTCATACCTAAATGTATATTTAAATCCAAATTCTCACCTGCTCTCTCTTAGCTGACCAGCAGCACAGTGAGTACAGCACTAACCCTAACCCTACCCCTACCCCTAACCCTAACCCTAAACCTAAAACTAACCATAACCCTAACCCTAACCCTAACCCCTAACCCAACCCTAACCCTAACCCTAACCCCTAACACTAACCCCCAACCCTAACCCTAACCCTAACACTAACCCTAAGCTTTCACCAGCTTTCCCTCCTGGCTCTTCGACTTTGGGAGCAGACGACAACCGTTCGTGCTCTACTCACTGTGCAGCTGGGCAGCCGAGAGCAAGCTCCGAAGAGGGTGCATTCAAATGGACCTTTAGGTATGAAAGCGAGGAGCGACAGCAATGATGGTGACACCGTTGCAAAGCTGACTGTGTGCTGAAGATGCCCAGCACATGCTTTCCCTCCTGGCTCTTCGGCTCTGGGAGCAGAAGCCAGACGTTCGTGCACTAATCGTTCTGCCCCTGGGCAGCCGATAACAAGCTTCGGAGAGGTTGCACTCAAATGGACTTTTAAGTATGAAACCGAGGAGCGACAGCAATGATGGTGACACTGTTGCAAAGCTGACTGTGTGCTGAAGATGCCCCGCACATGCTTTCCCTCCTGGCTCTTCAGATCTGGGAGCAGAAGCCAGACGTTCGTGCACTAATCGCACTGCCCCTGGGCAGCCGAGAACAAGCTTCGGAGAGGTTGCACTCAAATGGACTTTTAAGTATGAAACCGAGGAGCGACAGCAATGATGGTGACACCGTTGCAAATCTGACTGTGTGCTGAAGATGTCCAGCACATGCTTTTCCTCCTGGCTTTTCGGCTCTGGGAGCAGAGGCCAGACGTTCATGCTCTACTGACTGTGCTGCTGGGCAGCCAAGAGCAACGAGCAGAGAAGTTGGATTCAAATGAACTTCTAGGTATGAAAGTGAGGAGCGACAGCAATGATGGACGCACTGGGTCAAAGCTGACTGTGTGCAGAAGATTCAGAGCACCAGCTTTCCCTCCTGGCTCTTCGATTGTGGGAGCAGACGGCAACTGTTCGTGCTCTACTCACTGTGCAGCTGGGCAGCCGAGAGCAAGCTCCGAAGAGGGTGCATTCAAATGGACCTTTAGGTATGAAAGTGAAAAGCGTCAGCAATGATGGAGGCACTGTTGCAAAGCTGACTGTGTGCTGAAGATGCCCAGCACATGCTTTCCCTCCTGGCTCCTCCACTGTGCTAGCAGACGGCAACTGTTCGTGCTCTACTCACTGTGCTGCTGGGCAGCCGAGAGCAAGCTCCGAAGAGGGTGCATTCAAATGGACCTTTAGGTATGAAAGCGAGGAGCGGCAGCAATGATGGTGACCCCGTTGCAAAGCTGACTGTGTGCTGAAGATGCCCAGCACATGCTTTCCTTCCTGGCTCTTCGGCTCTGGGAGCAGAGGCCAGACGTTCGTGCTCTACTGACTGTGCCGCTGGACAGCCAAGAGCAATGAGCGCAGAAGGTGGATTCAAATGAACTTCTAGGTATGAAAGTGAAAAGCGTCAGCAATGATGGAGGCACTGTTGCAAAGCTGACTGTATGCTGAAGATGCCCAGCACATGCTTTCCCTCCTGGCTCCTCCACTGTGCTAGCAGACGGCAACCGTTCGTGCTCTACTCACTGTGCTGCTGGGCAGCCGAGAGCAAGCTCCGAAGAGGGTGCATTCAAATGGACCTTTAGGTATGAAAGCGAGGAGCGACAGCAATGATGGTGACACCGTTGCAAAGCTGACTGTGTGCTGAAGATGACCAGCATATGCTTTCCCTCCCGGCTCTTCGGATCTGGGAGCAGAAGCCAGAAGTTCGTGCACTAATCGCTGTGCTACTGGGCAGCTGAGAAGCAGCTTTGGAGAGGTTGCATTCAAATGTACTTTTAAGTATGAAACCGAGGAGTGACAGCAATAATGGTGACAGCATTGCAAAGCTGACTGTGTGCTGAGGATGCCCAGCACATGCTTTCCCTCCTGGCTCTTCGACTGTGGGAGCAGACGGCAACCCTGACCCTAACCCTAACCCTAACCCTAACCCTAACCCTAACCCTAACCCCTAAACCTAACCCCTAACCCTAACCCTAACCCTAACCCTAACCCTAACCCTAAGCTTTCACCAGCTTTCCCTCCTGGCTCTTCGATTGTGGGAGCAGACGGCAACTGTTCGTGCTCTACTCACTGTGCTGCTGGGCTGCCAAGAGCAACGAGCAGAGAAGTTGGATTCAAATGAACTTCTCGGTATGAAAGTGAGGAGCGACAGCAATGATGGTGGCACTGTTGCAAAGCTGACTGTGTGCAGAAGATTCAGAGCACCAGCTTTCCCTCCTGGCTCTTCGATTGTGGGAGCAGACGGCAACTGTTCGTGCTCTACTCACTGTGCTGCTGGGCAGCCGAAAGCATACTCCGAAGAGGGTGCATTCAAATGGACCTTTAGGTATGAAAGCGAGGAGCAACAGCAATGATGGTGACATCGTTGCAAAGCTGACTGTGTGCTGAAGATGCCCAGCTTATGCTTTCCCTCCTGGCTCTTCGACTGTGGGAGCAGACGACAACCGTTCGTGCTCTACTCACTGTGCTGCTGGGCAGCCGAGAGCAAGCTCCGCAGAGGGTGCATTCAAATGGACCTTTAGGTATGAAAGCGAGGAGCGACAGCAATGATGGTGACACCGTTGCAAAGCTGACTGTGTGCTGAAGATGCCCAGCACATTCTTTCCCTCCTGGCTCTTCGGCTCTGGGAGCAGAGGCCAGATGTTCGTGCACTAATCGCTGAGCTACTGGGCAGCTGAGAAGCACCTTTGGAGAGGTTGCATTCAAATGTACTTTTAGGTATGAAACCGAGGAGTGACAGCAATAATGGTGACAGCATTGCAAAGCTGACTGTGTGCTGAAGATGCGCAGCACATGCTTTCCCTCCTGGGTCTTCGACTGTGGGAGCAGACGGCAACTGTTCGTGCTCTACTCACTGTGCTGCTGGGCAGCCGAGAGCAAGCTCCGAAGAGGGTGCATTCAAATGGACGTTTAGGTATGACACCGAGGAGCGACAGCAATGATGGTGACACCGTTGCAAAGCTGACTGTGTGCTGAAGATGCCCAGCACATGCTTTCCCTCCTGGCTCTTCGGCTCTGGCAGCAGACGGGAACCGTTCGTGATCTGCTCACTGTGATGCTCGGCAGCCGAGAGAAAGCTCCGAAGAGGGTGCATTCAAATGGACGTTTAGGTATGAAAGCGAGGAGCGACAGCTGTGATGGTGACACCGTTGCAAAGCTGACTGTGTGCTGAAGATGCCCAGCACATGCTTTCCATCCTGGCTCTTCGGCTCTAAGGGCAGAGGCCAGACGTTCATGCACTAATCACTGTGCCCCTGGGCAGCCGAGAACAAGCTTTGGAGACGTTGCATTCAAATGGACTTTTACATATGAAACCGAGGAGCGACAGCTGTGATGGTGACACCGTTGCAAAGCTGACTGTGTGCAGAAGATGCACAGCACATGCTTTCCCTCCCGGCTCTTCGGATCTGGGAGCAGAAGCCAGAAGTTCGTGCACTAATCGCTGTCCTACTGAGCAGCTGAGAAGCAGCTTTGGCGAGGCTGCATTCAAATGTACTTTTAGGTATGAAACCGAGGAGTGACAGCAATAATGGTGACAGCATTGCAAAGCTGACTGTGTGCTGAAGATGCCCCGCACATGCTATCCCTCCTGGCTCTTCGACTGTGGGAGCAGACGGCAACCCTAACCCTAACCCTAACCCTAACCCCTAAACCTAACCCCTAACCCTAACCCCTAACCCTAACCCTAAGCTTTCACCAGCTTTCCCTCCTGGCTCTTCGATTGTGGGAGCAGACGGCAACTGTTCGTGCTCTACTCACTGTGCTGCTGGGCAGCCGAGAGCAAGCTCCGAAGAGGGTGCATTCAAATGGACCTTTAGGTATGAAAGCGAGGAGCGACAGCAATGATGGTGACACCGTTGCAAAGCTGACTGTGTTCTGAAGATGCCCAGCACATGCTTTCCCTCCTGGCTCTTCGACTGTGGGAGCAGACGGCAACCGTTCGTGCTCTACTCACTGTGCTGCTGGGCAGCCGAGAGCAAGCTCCGAAGAGGGTGCATTCAAATGGACCTTTAGGTATGAAAGCGAGGAGCGACAGCAATGATGGTGACACCGTTGCAAAGCTGACTGTGTGCTGAAGATGCCCAGCACATGCTTTCCCTCCTGGCTCTTCGACTGTGGGAGCAGACGGCAACCGTTCGTGCTCTACTCACTGTGCTGCTGGGCAGCTGAGAGCAAGCTCCGAAGAGGGTGCTTTCAAATGGACGTTTAGGTATGAAAGCGAGGAGCGACAGCAATGATGGTGACACCGTTGCAAAGCTGACTGTGTGCAGAAGATGCACAGCACATGCTTTCCCTCCCGGCTCTTCGGATCTGGGAGCAGAAGCCAGAAGTTCGTGCATTAATCGCTGTGCTATTGGGCAGCTGAGAAGCACCTTTGGAGAGGCTGCATTCAAATGTACTTTTAGGTATGAAACCGAGGAGTGACAGCAATAATGGTGACAGCATTGCAAAGCTGACTGTGTGCTGAAGATGCGCAGCACATGCTTTCCCTCCTGGCTCTTCGACTGTGGGAGCAGACGACAACCGTTCGTGCTCTACTCACTGTGCTGCTGGGCAGCCGAGAGCAAGCTCTGAAGAGGGTGTATTCAAATGGACCTTTAGGTATGAAAGCGAGGAGCGACAGCAATGATGGTGACACCGTTGCAAAGCTGACTGTGTGCAGAAGATGCACAGCACATGCTTTCCCACCCGGCTCTTCGGATCTGGGAGCAGAAGCCAGAAGTTCGTGCACTAATCGCTGTGCTATTGGGCAGCTGAGAAGCAGCTTTGGAGAGGCTGCATTCAAATGTACTTTTAGGTATGAAACTGAGGAGTGACAGCAATAATGGTGACAGCATTGCAAAGCTGACTGTGTGCTGAAGATGCCCCGCACATGCTTTCCCTCCCGGTTCTTCGACTGTGGGAGCAGACGGCAACCCTAACCCTAACCCTAACCCTAAACCTAACCCTAAACCTAACCATAACCCTAACCCTAACCCTAACCCCTAACCCTAACCCTAACGCTAACCCTAACACCTAACCCTAACCCCTAACCCTAACCCTAACCCTAACCCTAACCCTAACCCTAAGCATTCACCAGCTTTCCCTCCTGGCTCTTCGATTGTGGGAGCAGACGGCAACTGTTCGTGCTCTACTCACTGTGTAGCTGGGCAGCCGAGAGCAAGCTCCGAAGAGGGTGCATTCAAATGGACCTTTACCTATGAAAGCGAGGAGCGACAGCAATGATGGTGACACCGTTGCAAAGCTGACTGTGTGCTGAAGATGCCCAGCACATGCTTTCCCTCTTTGCTCTTCGGCTCTGGCAGCAGACGGCAACTGTTCGTGCTCTACTCACTGTGCTGCTCGGCAGCCGAGAGCAAGCTCCGAAGAGGGTGCATTCAAATGGACCTTTAGGTATGAAAGCGAGGAGCGACAGCAATGATGGTGACACCGTTGCAAAGCTAACTGTGTGCAGAAGATGCACAGCACATGCTTTCCCTCCCGGCTCTTCGGATCTGGGAGCAGAAGCCAGAAGTTCGTGCACTAATCGCTGTCCTACTGGGCAGCTGAGAAGCAGCTTTGGAGAGGCTGCATTCAAACGTACTTTTAGGTATGAAACCGAGGAGTGACAGCAATAATGGTGACAGCATTGCAAAGCTGACTGTGTGCTGAAGATGCCCCGCACATGCTATCCCTCCTGGCTCTTCGACTGTGGGAGCAGACGGCAACCCTAACCCTAACCCTAACCCTAACCCCTAAACCTAACCCCTAACCCTAACCCCTAACCCTAACCCTAACCCTAACCCTAAGCTTTCACCAGCTTTCCCTCCTGGCTCTTCGATTGTGGGAGCAGACGGCAACTGTTTGTGCTCTACTCACTGAGCTGCTGGGCAGCCGAGAGCAAGCTCTGAAGAGGGTGCATTCAAATGGACCTTTAGGTATGAAAGCGAGGAGCGACAGCAATGATGGTGACACCGTTGCAAAGCTGACTGTGTGCTGAAGATGCCTAGCACATGCTTTCCCTCCTGGCTCTTCGGCTCTGGCAGCAGACGGCAACTGTTCGTGCTCTACTCACTGTGCTGCTCGGCAGCCGAGAGCAAGCTCCGAAGAGGGTGCATTCAAATGGACCTTTAGGTATGAAAGCGAGGAGCGACAGCTGTGATGGTGACACCGTTGCAAAGCTAACTGTGTGCAGAAGATGCCCAGCACATGCTTTCCCTCCCGGCTCTTCGGATCTGGGAGCAGAAGCCAGAAGTTCGTGCATTAATCGCTGTGCTATTGGGCAGCTGAGAAGCACCTTTGGAGAGGCTGCATTCAAATGTACTTTTAGGTATGAAACCGAGGAGTGACAGCAATAATGGTGACAGCATTGCAAAGCTGACTGTGTGCTGAAGATGCGCAGCACATGCTTTCCCTCCTGGCTCTTCGACTGTGGGAGCAGACGACAACCGTTCGTGCTCTACTCACTGTGCTGCTGGGCAGCCGAGAGCAAGCTCTGAAGAGGGTGTATTCAAATGGACCTTTAGGTATGAAAGCGAGGAGCGACAGCAATGATGGTGACACCGTTGCAAAGCTGACTGTGTGCAGAAGATGCACAGCACATGCTTTCCCACCCGGCTCTTCGGATCTGGGAGCAGAAGCCAGAAGTTCGTGCACTAATCGCTGTGCTATTGGGCAGCTGAGAAGCAGCTTTGGAGAGGCTGCATTCAAATGTACTTTTAGGTATGAAACTGAGGAGTGACAGCAATAATGGTGACAGCATTGCAAAGCTGACTGTGTGCTGAAGATGCCCCGCACATGCTTTCCCTCCCGGTTCTTCGACTGTGGGAGCAGACGGCAACCCTAACCCTAACCCTAACCCTAAACCTAACCCAAAACCTAACCATAACCCTAACCCTAACCCTAACCCCTAACCCTAACCCTAACGCTAACCCTAACACCTAACCCTAACCCCTAACCCTAACCCTAACCCTAACCCTAACCCTAACCCTAAGCATTCACCAGCTTTCCCTCCTGGCTCTTCGATTGTGGGAGCAGACGGCAACTGTTCGTGCTCTACTCACTGTGTAGCTGGGCAGCCGAGAGCAAGCTCCGAAGAGGGTGCATTCAAATGGACCTTTACCTATGAAAGCGAGGAGCGACAGCAATGATGGTGACACCGTTGCAAAGCTGACTGTGTGCTGAAGATGCCCAGCACATGCTTTCCCTCTTTGCTCTTCGGCTCTGGCAGCAGACGGCAACTGTTCGTGCTCTACTCACTGTGCTGCTCGGCAGCCGAGAGCAAGCTCCGAAGAGGGTGCATTCAAATGGACCTTTAGGTATGAAAGCGAGGAGCGACAGCAATGATGGTGACACCGTTGCAAAGCTAACTGTGTGCAGAAGATGCACAGCACATGCTTTCCCTCCCGGCTCTTCGGATCTGGGAGCAGAAGCCAGAAGTTCGTGCACTAATCGCTGTCCTACTGGGCAGCTGAGAAGCAGCTTTGGAGAGGCTGCATTCAAACGTACTTTTAGGTATGAAACCGAGGAGTGACAGCAATAATGGTGACAGCATTGCAAAGCTGACTGTGTGCTGAAGATGCCCCGCACATGCTATCCCTCCTGGCTCTTCGACTGTGGGAGCAGACGGCAACCCTAACCCTAACCCTAACCCTAACCCCTAAACCTAACCCCTAACCCTAACCCCTAACCCTAACCCTAACCCTAACCCTAACCCTAAGCTTTCACCAGCTTTCCCTCCTGGCTCTTCGATTGTGGGAGCAGACGGCAACTGTTTGTGCTCTACTCACTGAGCTGCTGGGCAGCCGAGAGCAAGCTCTGAAGAGGGTGCATTCAAATGGACCTTTAGGTATGAAAGCGAGGAGCGACAGCAATGATGGTGACACCGTTGCAAAGCTGACTGTGTGCTGAAGATGCCTAGCACATGCTTTCCCTCCTGGCTCTTCGGCTCTGGCAGCAGACGGCAACTGTTCGTGCTCTACTCACTGTGCTGCTCGGCAGCCGAGAGCAAGCTCCGAAGAGGGTGCATTCAAATGGACCTTTAGGTATGAAAGCGAGGAGCGACAGCTGTGATGGTGACACCGTTGCAAAGCTAACTGTGTGCAGAAGATGCCCAGCACATGCTTTCCCTCCCGGCTCTTCGGATCTGGGAGCAGAAGCCAGAAGTTCGTGCATTAATCGCTGTCCTACTGGGCAGCTGAGAAGCAGCTTTGGAGAGGCTGCATTCAAACGTACTTTTAGGTATGAAACCGAGGAGTGACAGCAATAATGGTGACAGCATTGCAAAGCTGACTGTGTGCTGAAGATGCCCCGCACATGCTATCCCTCCTGGCTCTTCGACTGTGGGAGCAGACGGCAACCCTAACCCTAACCCTAACCCTAACCCCTAAACCTAACCCCTAACCCTAACCCCTAACCCTAACCCTAACCCTAACCCTAACCCTAAGCTTTCACCAGCTTTCCCTCCTGGCTCTTCGATTGTGGGAGCAGACGGCAACTGTTTGTGCTCTACTCACTGAGCTGCTGGGCAGACGAGAGCAAGCTCTGAAGAGGGTGCATTCAAATGGACCTTTAGGTATGAAAGCGAGGAGCGACAGCAATGATGGTGACACCGTTGCAAAGCTGACTGTGTGCTGAAGATGCCTAGCACATGCTTTCCCTCCTGGCTCTTCGGCTCTGGCAGCAGACGGGAACCGTTCGTGCTCTACTCACTGTGATGCTCGGCAGCCGAGAGAAAGCTCCGAAGAGGGTGCATTCAAATGGACGTTTAGGTATGAAAGCGAGGAGCGACAGCTGTGATGGTGACACCGTTGCAAAGCTGACTGTGTGGTGAAGATGCCCAGCACATGCTTTCCCTCCTGGCTCTTCGGATCTGGGAGCAGAAGCCAGACGTTCGTGCACTAATAGTTCTGCCCCTGGGCAGCCGAGAACAAGCTTCGGAGAGGCTGCACTCAAATGGACTTTAAAGTATGAAAGCGAGGAGCGACAGCAATGATGGTGACACCGTTGCAAAGCTGACTGTGTGCTGAAGATGCCCAGCACATGGTTTCCCTCCTGGCTATTCGGCTCTGGGAGCAGAGGCCAGACGTTCGTGCTCTAATCGCTGTGCTACTTGGCAGCCGAGAGCAAGCTCCGTATAGGTTGCATTCGAGTGGACTTTTAGGTATGAAAGCGAGGAGCGACAGCAATGATGGTGACACCGTTGCAAAGCTAACTGTGTGCTGAAGATGCCCAGCACATGTTTTCCATCCTGGCTCTTCGGCTCTAAGGGCAGAGGCCAGACGTTCATGCACTAATCACTGTGCCCCTGGGCAGCCGAGAACAAGCTTTGGAGACGTTGCATTCAAATGGACATTTACATATGAAACCGAGGAGCGACAGCTGTGATGGTGACACCGTTGCAAAGCTGACTGTGTGCAGAAGATGCACAGCACATGCTTTCCCTCCCGGCTCTTCGGATCTGGGAGCAGAAGCCAGAAGTTCGTGCACTAATCGCTGTCCTACTGGGCAGCTGAGAAGCAGCTTTGGAGAGGCTGCATTCAAATGTACTTTTAGGTATGAAACCGAGGAGTGACAGCAATAATGGTGACAGCATTGCAAAGCTGACTGTGTGCTGAAGATGCCCCGCACATGCTATCCCTCCTGGCTCTTCGACTGTGGGAGCAGACGGCAACCCTAACCCTAACCCTAACCCTAACCCCTAAACCTAACCCCTAACCCTAACCCCTAACCCTAACCCTAAGCTTTCACCAGCTTTCCCTCCTGGCTCTTCGATTGTGGGAGCAGACGGCAACTGTTCGTGCTCTACTCACTGTGCTGCTGGGCAGCCGAGAGCAAGCTCCGAAGAGGGTGCATTCAAATGGACCTTTAGGTATGAAAGCGAGGAGCGACAGCAATGATGGTGACACCGTTGCAAAGCTGACTGTGTGCTGAAGATGCCCAGCACATGCTTTCCCTCCTGGCTCTTCGACTGTGGGAGCAGACGGCAACCGTTCGTGCTCTACTCACTGTGCTGCTGGGCAGCCGAGAGCAAGCTCCGAAGAGGGTGCTTTCAAATGGACGTTTAGGTATGAAAGCGAGGAGCGACAGCAATGATGGTGACACCGTTGAAAAGCTGACTGTGTGCAGAAGATGCACAGCACATGCTTTCCCTCCCGGCTCTTCGGATCTGGGAGCAGAAGCCAGAAGTTCGTGCATTAATCGCTGTGCTATTGGGCAGCTGAGAAGCACCTTTGGAGAGGCTGCATTCAAATGTACTTTTAGGTATGAAACCGAGGAGTGACAGCAATAATGGTGACAGCATTGCAAAGCTGACTGTGTGCTGAAGATGCGCAGCACATGCTTTCCCTCCTGGCTCTTCGACTGTGGGAGCAGACGACAACCGTTCGTGCTCTACTCACTGTGCTGCTGGGCAGCCGAGAGCAAGCTCTGAAGAGGGTGTATTCAAATGGACCTTTAGGTATGAAAGCGAGGAGCGACAGCAATGATGGTGACACTGTTGCAAAGCTGACTGTGTGCAGAAGATGCACAGCACATGCTTTCCCACCCGGCTCTTCGGATCTGGGAGCAGAAGCCAGAAGTTCGTGCACTAATCGCTGTGCTATTGGGCAGCTGAGAAGCAGCTTTGGAGAGGCTGCATTCAAATGTACTTTTAGGTATGAAACCGAGGAGTGACAGCAATAATGGTGACAGCATTGCAAAGCTGACTGTGTGCTGAAGATGCCCCGCACATGCTTTCCCTCCCGGTTCTTCGACTGTGGGAGCAGACGGCAACCCTAACCCTAACCCTAACCCTAACCCTAACCCTAAACCTAACCATAACCCTAACCCTAACCCTAACCCCTAACCCTAACCCTAACGCTAACCCTAACACCTAACCCTAACCCCTAACCCTAACCCTAACCCTAACCCTAACCCTAACCCTAAGCATTCACCAGCTTTCCCTCCTGGCTCTTCGATTGTGGGAGCAGACGGCAACTGTTCGTGCTCTACTCACTGTGTAGCTGGGCAGCCGAGAGCAAGCTCCGAAGAGGGTGCATTCAAATGGACCTTTACCTATGAAAGCGAGGAGCGACAGCAATGATGGTGACACCGTTGCAAAGCTGACTGTGTGCTGAAGATGCCCAGCACATGCTTTCCCTCTTTGCTCTTCGGCTCTGGCAGCAGACGGGAACCGTTCGTGCTCTACTCACTGTGATGCTCGGCAGCCGAGAGAAAGCTCCGAAGAGGGTGCATTCAAATGGACGTTTAGGTATGAAAGCGAGGAGCGACAGCTGTGATGGTGACACCGTTGCAAAGCTGACTGTGTGGTGAAGATGCCCAGCACATGCTTTCCCTCCTGGCTCTTCGGATCTGGGAGCAGAAGCCAGACGTTCGTGCACTAATAGTTCTGCCCCTGGGCAGCCGAGAACAAGCTTCGGAGAGGCTGCACTCAAATGGACTTTTAAGTATGAAAGCGAGGAGCGACAGCAATGATGGTGACACCGTTGCAAAGCTGACTGTGTGCTGAAGATGCCCAGCACATGGTTTCCCTCCTGGCTATTCGGCTCTGGGAGCAGAGGCCAGACGTTCGTGCTCTAATCGCTGTGCTACTTGGCAGCCGAGAGCAAGCTCCGTATAGGTTGCATTCGAGTGGACTTTTAGGTATGAAACCGAGGAGCGACAGCAATGATGGTGACACCGTTGCAAAGCTAACTGTGTGCTGAAGATGCCCAGCACATGTTTTCCATCCTGGCTCTTCGACTCTAAGGGCAGAGGCCAGACGTTCATGCACTAATCACTGTGCCCCTGGGCAGCCGAGAACAAGCTTTGGAGACGTTGCATTCAAATGGACATTTACATATGAAACCGAGGAGCGACAGCTGTGATGGTGACACCGTTGCAAAGCTGACTGTGTGCAGAAGATGCACAGCACATGCTTTCCCTCCCGGCTCTTCGGATCTGGGAGCAGAAGCCAGAAGTTCGTGCACTAATCGCTGTCCTACTGGGCAGCTGAGAAGCAGCTTTGGAGAGGCTGCATTCAAATGTACTTTTAGGTATGAAACCGAGGAGTGACAGCAATAATGGTGACAGCATTGCAAAGCTGACTGTGTGCTGAAGATGCCCCGCACATGCTATCCCTCCTGGCTCTTCGACTGTGGGAGCAGACGGCAACCCTAACCCTAACCCTAACCCTAACCCCTAAACCTAACCCCTAACCCTAACCCCTAACCCTAACCCTAAGCTTTCACCAGCTTTCCCTCCTGGCTCTTCGATTGTGGGAGCAGACGGCAACTGTTCGTGCTCTACTCACTGTGCTGCTGGGCAGCCGAGAGCAAGCTCCGAAGAGGGTGCATTCAAATGGACCTTTAGGTATGAAAGCGAGGAGCGACAGCAATGATGGTGACACCGTTGCAAAGCTGACTGTGTGCTGAAGATGCCCAGCACATGCTTTCCCTCCTGGCTCTTCGACTGTGGGAGCAGACGGCAACCGTTCGTGCTCTACTCACTGTGCTGCTGGGCAGCCGAGAGCAAGCTCCGAAGAGGGTGCTTTCAAATGGACGTTTAGGTATGAAAGCGAGGAGCGACAGCAATGATGGTGACACCGTTGAAAAGCTGACTGTGTGCAGAAGATGCACAGCACATGCTTTCCCTCCCGGCTCTTCGGATCTGGGAGCAGAAGCCAGAAGTTCGTGCATTAATCGCTGTGCTATTGGGCAGCTGAGAAGCACCTTTGGAGAGGCTGCATTCAAATGTACTTTTAGGTATGAAACCGAGGAGTGACAGCAATAATGGTGACAGCATTGCAAAGCTGACTGTGTGCTGAAGATGCGCAGCACATGCTTTCCCTCCTGGCTCTTCGACTGTGGGAGCAGACGACAACCGTTCGTGCTCTACTCACTGTGCTGCTGGGCAGCCGAGAGCAATCTCTGAAGAGGGTGTATTCAAATGGACCTTTAGGTATGAAAGCCGAGGAGCGACAGCAATGATGGTGACACTGTTGCAAAGCTGACTGTGTGCAGAAGATGCACAGCACATGCTTTCGCACCCGGCTCTTCGGATCTGGGAGCAGAAGCCAGAAGTTCGTGCACTAATCGCTGTGCTATTGGGCAGCTGAGAAGCAGCTTTGGAGGAGGCTGCATTCAAATGTACTTTTAGGTATGAAACCGAGGAGTGACAGCAATAATGGTGACAGCATTGCAAAGCTGACTGTGTGCTGAAGATGCCCCGCACATGCTTTCCCTCCCGGTTCTTCGACTGTGGGAGCAGACGGCAACCCTAACCCTAACCCTAACCCTAACCCTAACCCCTAACCCTAAACCTAACCATAACCCTAACCCTAACCCTAACCCCTAACCCTAACCCTAAGCTTTCACCAGCTTTCCCTCCTGGCTCTTCGATTGTGGGAGCAGACGGCAACTGTTTGTGCTCTACTCACTGAGCTGCTGGGCAGCCGAGAGCAAGCTCTGAAGAGGGTGCATTCAAATGGACCTTTAGGTATGAAAGCGAGGAGCGACAGCAATGATGGTGACACCGTTGCAAAGCTGACTGTGTGCTGAAGATGCCCAGCACATGCTTTCCCTCCTGGGTCTTCGACTGTGGGAGCAGACGGCAACCGTTCGTGCTCTACTCACTGTGCTGCTGGGCAGCCGAGAGCAAGCTCCGAAGAGGGTGCTTTCAAATGGACGTTTAGGTATGAAAGCGAGGAGCGACAGCAATGATGGTGACACCGTTGCAAAGCTGACTGCGTGCTGAAGATGCCCAGCACATGCTTTCCCTCCTGGCTCTTCGGCTCTGGGAGCAGAGGCCAGACGTTCGTGCACTAATCGCTGAGCTACTGGGCAGCTGAGAAGCACCTTTGGAGAGGTTGCATTCAAAATGTACTTTTAGGTATGAAACCGAGGAGTGACAGCAATAATGGTGACAGCATTGCAAAGCTGACTGTGTGCTGAAGATGCGCAGCACATGCTTTCCCTCCTGGCTCTTCGACTGTGGGAGCAGTCGACAACCGTTCGTGCTCTACTCACTGTGCTGCTGGGCGGCCGAGAGGAAGCTCTGAAGAGAGTGTATTCAAATGGACTTTTAGGTATGAAAGCGAGGAGCAACAGAAATGATGGTGACACCGTTGCAAAGCTGACTGTGTGCAGAAGATGCCCAGCACATGCTTTCCCTCCTGGCTCTTCGGATCTGGGAGCAGAAGCCAGACGTTCGTGCACTAATCGCTCAGCCCCTGGGCAGTCGAGAACAAGCTTCGTAGAGGTTGCACTCAAATGGACTTTTAAGTATGAAACCGAGGAGCGACAGCAATGATGGTGACACCGTTGCAAAGCTGACTGTGTGCTGAAGATGCCCAGCAGAAGTTTTCCATCCTGGCTCTTCGGCTCTAAGGGCAAAGGCCAGACGTTCATGCACTAATCACTGTGCCCCTGGGCAGCCGAGAACAAGCTTTGGAGACATTGCATTCAAATGGACTTTTACATATGAAACCGAGGAGCGACAGCAATGATGGTGACACCGTTGCAAAGCTGACTGTGTGCTGAAGATGCCCAGGACATGCTTTCCCTCCTGGCTCTTCGACTGTGGGAGCAGACGACAACCGTTCGTGCTCTACTCACTGTGCTGCTGGGCAGCCGAGAGCAAGCTCTGAAGAGGGTGTATTCAAATGGACCTTTAGGTATGAAAGCGAGGAGCGACAGCAATGATGGTGACACCGTTGCAAAGCTGACTGTGTGCAGAAGATGCACAGCACATGCTTTCCCTCCCGGCTCTTCGGATCTGGGAGCAGAAGCCAGAAGTTCGTGCACTAATCGCTGTGCTACTGGGCAGCTGAGAAGCAGCTTTGGAGAGGCTGCATTCAAATGTACTTTTAGGTATGAAACCGAGGAGTGACAGCAATAATGGTGACAGCATTGCAAAGCTGACTGTGTGCTGAAGATGCCCCGCACATGCTTTCCCTCCTGGCTCTTCGACTGTGGGAGCAGACGGCAACCCTAACCCTAACCCTAACCCTAACCCTAACCCCTAAACCTAACCCCTAACCCTAAACCCTAACCCTAACCTAACCCTAACCCTAACCCTAAGCTTTCACCAGCTTTCCCTCCTGGCTCTTCGATTGTGGGAGCAGACGGCAACCGTTCGTGCTCTACTCACTGTGCTGCTGGGCAGCCGAGAGCAAGCTCCGAAGAGGGTGCATTCAAATGGACCTTTAGGGTATGAAAGCGAGGAGCGACAGCAATGGTGGTGACACCATTGCAAAGCTGACTGTGTGCTGAAGATGCCCAGCACATGCTTTCCCTCCTGGCTCTTCGGCTCTGAGAGCAGAGGCCAGACGTTCGTGCTCTACTGACTGTGCTGCTGGGCAGCCAAGAGCAACGAGCAGAGAAGTTGGATTCAAATGAACTTCTCGGTATGAAAGTGAGGAGCGACAGCAATGATGGAGGCACTGTTGCAAAGCTGACTGTGTGCAGAAGATTCAGAGCACCAGCTTTCCCTCCTAGCTCTTCGATTGTGGGAGCAGACGGCAACTGTTCGTGCTCTAGTCACTGTGCTGCTGGGCAGCCGAGAGCAAGCTCCGAAGAGGGCGCATTCAAATGGACGTTTAGGTATGAAAGCGAGGAGCGACAGCAATGATGGTGACACCGTTGCAAAGCTGACTGTGTGCTGAAGATGCCCAGCACATGCTTTCCCTCCTGGCTCTTCGGCTCTGGGAGCAGAGGCCAGATGTTCGTGCACTAATCGCTGAGCTACTGGGCAGCTGAGAAGCACCTTTGGAGAGGTTGCATTCAAATGTACTTTTAGGTATGAAACCGAGGAGTGACAGCAATAATGGTGACAGCATTGCAAAGATGACTGTGTGCTGAAGATGCGCAGCACATGCTTTCCCTCCTGGCTCTTCGACTGTGGGAGCAGACGACAACCGTTCGTGCTCTACTCACTGTGCTGCGGGGCAGCCGAGAGCAAGCTCTGAAGAGGGTGCATTCAAATGGACCTTTAGGTATGAAAGCGAGGAGCGACAGCAATGATGGTGACACCGTTGCAAAGCTGACTGTGTGCAGAAGATGCACAGCACATGCTTTCCCTCCCGCCTCTTCGGATGTGGGAGCAGAAGAAAGAAGTTCGTGCACTAATCGCTGTGCTACTCGGCAGCTGAGAAGCAGCTTTGGAGAGGCTGCATTCAAATGTACTTTTAGGTATGAAACCGATGAGTGACAGCAATAATGGTGACAGCATTGCAAAGCTGACTGTGTGCTGAAGATGCCCCGCACATGCTTTCCCTCCCGGTTCTTCGACTGTGGGAGCAGACGGCAACCCTAACCCTAACCCTAAACCTAACCCTAACCCTAAACCTAACCATAACCCTAACCCTAACCCTAACCCCTAACCCTAACCTAACGCTAACCCTAACACCTAACCCTAACCCCTAACCCTAACCCTAACCCTAACCCTAACCCTAACCCTAAGCATTCACCAGCTTTCCCTCCTGGCTCTTCGACTGTGGGAGCAGACGGCAACTGTTCGTGCTCTACTCACTGTGTAGCTGGGCAGCCGAGAGCAAGCTCCGAAGAGGGTGCATTCAAATGGACCTTACCTATGAAAGCGAGGAGCGACAGCAATGATGGTGACACCGTTGCAAAGCTGACTGTGTGCTGAAGATGCCCAGCACATGCTTTCCCTCTTTGCTCTTCGGCTCTGGCAGCAGACGGCAACCGTTCGTGCTCTAATCACTGTGCTGCTCGGCAGCCGAGAGCAAGCTCCGAAGAGGGTGCATTCAAATGGACCTTTAGGTATGAAAGCGAGGAGCGACAGCAATGATGGTGACACCGTTGCAAAGCTAACTGTGTGCAGAAGATGCACAGCACATGCTTTCCCTCCCGGCTCTTCGGATCTGGGAGCAGAAGCCAGAAGTTCGTGCACTAATCGCTGTCCTACTGGGCAGCTGAGAAGCAGCTTTGGAGAGGCTGCATTCAAATGTACTTTTAGGTATGAAACCGAGGAGTGACAGCAATAATGGTGACAGCATTGCAAAGCTGACTGTGTGCTGAAGATGCCCCGCACATGCTATCCCTCCTGGCTCTTCGACTGTGGGAGCAGACGGCAACCCTAACCCTAACCCTAACCCTAACCCCTAAAACCTAACCCCTAACCCCTAACCCCTAACCCTAACCCTAACCCTAACCCTAACCCTAAGCTTTCACCAGCTTTCCCTCCTGGCTCTTCGATTGTGGGAGCAGACGGCAACTGTTTGTGCTCTACTCACTGAGCTGCTGGGCAGCCGAGAGCAAGCTCTGAAGAGGGTGCATTCAAATGGACCTTTAGGTATGAAAGCGAGGAGCGACAGCAATGATGGTGACACCGTTGCAAAGCTGACTGTGTGCTGAAGATGCCCAGCACATGCTTTCCCTCCTGGGTCTTCGACTGTGGGAGCAGACGGCAACCGTTCGTGCTCTACTCACTGTGCTGCTGGGCAGCCGAGAGCAAGCTCCGAAGAGGGTGCTTTCAAATGGACGTTTAGGTATGAAAGCGAGGAGCGACAGCAATGATGGTGACACCGTTGCAAAGCTGACTGCGTGCTGAAGATGCCCAGCACATGCTTTCCCTCCTGGCTCTTCGGCTCTGGGAGCAGAGGCCAGACGTTCGTGCACTAATCGCTGAGCTACTGGGCAGCTGAGAAGCACCTTTGGAGAGGTTGCATTCAAATGTACTTTTAGGTATGAAACCGAGGAGTGACAGCAATAATGGTGACAGCATTGCAAAGCTGACTGTGTGCTGAAGATGCGCAGCACATGCTTTCCCTCCTGGCTCTTCGACTGTGGGAGCAGTCGACAACCGTTCGTGCTCTACTCACTGTGCTGCTGGGCGGCCGAGAGGAAGCTCTGAAGAGAGTGTATTCAAATGGACTTTTAGGTATGAAAGCGAGGAGCAACAGAAATGATGGTGACACCGTTGCAAAGCTGACTGTGTGCAGAAGATGCCCAGCACATGCTTTCCCTCCTGGCTCTTCGGATCTGGGAGCAGAAGCCAGACGTTCGTGCACTAATCGCTCAGCCCCTGGGCAGTCGAGAACAAGCTTCGTAGAGGTTGCACTCAAATGGACTTTTAAGTATGAAACCGAGGAGCGACAGCAATGATGGTGACACCGTTGCAAAGCTGACTGTGTGCTGAAGATGCCCAGCAGAAGTTTTCCATCCTGGCTCTTCGGCTCTAAGGGCAAAGGCCAGACGTTCATGCACTAATCACTGTGCCCCTGGGCAGCCGAGAACAAGCTTTGGAGACATTGCATTCAAATGGACTTTTACATATGAAACCGAGGAGCGACAGCAATGATGGTGACACCGTTGCAAAGCTGACTGTGTGCTGAAGATGCCCAGGACATGCTTTCCCTCCTGGCTCTTCGACTGTGGGAGCAGACGACAACCGTTCGTGCTCTACTCACTGTGCTGCTGGGCAGCCGAGAGCAAGCTCTGAAGAGGGTGTATTCAAATGGACCTTTAGGTATGAAAGCGAGGAGCGACAGCAATGATGGTGACACCGTTGCAAAGCTGACTGTGTGCAGAAGATGCACAGCACATGCTTTCCCTCCCGGCTCTTCGGATCTGGGAGCAGAAGCCAGAAGTTCGTGCACTAATCGCTGTGCTACTGGGCAGCTGAGAAGCAGCTTTGGAGAGGCTGCATTCAAATGTACTTTTAGGTATGAAACCGAGGAGTGACAGCAATAATGGTGACAGCATTGCAAAGCTGACTGTGTGCTGAAGATGCCCCGCACATGCTTTCCCTCCTGGCTCTTCGACTGTGGGAGCAGACGGCAACCCTAACCCCTAACCCTAACCCTAACCCTAACCCCTAAACCTAACCCCTAACCCTAAACCCTAACCCTAACCTAACCCTAACCCTAACCCTAAGCTTTCACCAGCTTTCCCTCCTGGCTCTTCGATTGTGGGAGCAGACGGCAACCGTTCGTGCTCTACTCACTGTGCTGCTGGGCAGCCGAGAGCAAGCTCCGAAGAGGGTGCATTCAAATGGGACCTTTAGGTATGAAAGCGAGGAGCGACAGCAATGGTGGTGACACCATTGCAAAGCTGACTGTGTGCTGAAGATGCCCAGCACATGCTTTCCCTCCTGGCTCTTCGGCTCTGAGAGCAGAGGCCAGACGTTCGTGCTCTACTGACTGTGCTGCTGGGCAGCCAAGAGCAACGAGCAGAGAAGTTGGATTCAAATGAACTTCTCGGTATGAAAGTGAGGAGCGACAGCAATGATGGAGGCACTGTTGCAAAGCTGACTGTGTGCAGAAGATTCAGAGCACCAGCTTTCCCTCCTGGCTCTTCGATTGTGGGAGCAGACGGCAACTGTTCGTGCTCTAGTCACTGTGCTGCTGGGCAGCCGAGAGCAAGCTCCGAAGAGGGCGCATTCAAATGGACGTTTAGGTATGAAAGCGAGGAGCGACAGCAATGATGGTGACACCGTTGCAAAGCTGACTGTGTGCTGAAGATGCCCAGCACATGCTTTCCCTCCTGGCTCTTCGGCTCTGGGAGCAGAGGCCAGATGTTCGTGCACTAATCGCTGAGCTACTGGGCAGCTGAGAAGCACCTTTGGAGAGGTTGCATTCAAATGTACTTTTAGGTATGAAACCGAGGAGTGACAGCAATAATGGTGACAGCATTGCAAAGATGACTGTGTGCTGAAGATGCGCAGCACATGCTTTCCCTCCAGGCTCTTCGACTGTGGGAGCAGACGACAACCGTTCGTGCTCTACTCACTGTGCTGCGGGGCAGCCGAGAGCAAGCTCTGAAGAGGGTGCATTCAAATGGACCTTTAGGTATGAAAGCGAGGAGCGACAGCAATGATGGTGACACCGTTGCAAAGCTGACTGTGTGCAGAAGATGCACAGCACATGCTTTCCCTCCCGCCTCTTCGGATGTGGGAGCAGAAGAAAGAAGTTCGTGCACTAATCGCTGTGCTACTCGGCAGCTGAGAAGCAGCTTTGGAGAGGCTGCATTCAAATGTACTTTTAGGTATGAAACCGAGGAGTGACAGCAATAATGGTGACAGCATTGCAAAGCTGACTGTGTGCTGAAGATGCCCCGCACATGCTTTCCCTCCTGGCTCTTCGACTGTGGGAGCAGACGGCAACCCTAACCCTAACCCTAACCCTGACCCTAACCCTAAACCTAACCATAACCCTAACCCTAACCCTAACCCCTAACCCTAACCCTAACCCTAACCCTAACCCTAACCCCTAACCCTAACCCTAACCCTAACCCTAACCATAACCCCTAACCCTAACCCCTAACCCTAACCCTAACCCTAACCCTAACCCTAACCCTAACCTTTCACCAGCTTTCCCTCCTGGCTGTTCGATTGCGGGAGCAGACGGCAACTGTTCGTGCTCTACTCACTGTGCAGCTGGGCAGCCGAGAGCAAGCTCTGAAGAGGGTGCATTCAAATGCACCTTTAGGGATGAAAGCGAGGAGCGACAGCAATGATGGGGCCACCGTTGCAAAGCTGACTGTGTGCTGAAGATGCCCAGCACATGCTTTCCCTCCTGGCTCTTCGGATCTGGGAGCAGAAGCCAGACGTTCGTGCACTAATCGTTCTGCCCCTGGGCAGCCAAGAACAAGCTTCGGAGAGGTTGCACTCAAATGGACTTTTAAGTATGAAAGCGAGGAGCGACAGCAATGATGGTGACACCGTTGCAAAGCTGACTGTGTGCTGAAGATGCCCAGCACATGCTTTCCCTCCTGGCTCTTCGGCTCTGGGAGCAGAGGCCAGATGTTCGTGCACTAATCGCTGAGCTACTGGGCAGCTGAGAAGCACCTTTGGAGAGGTTGCATTCAAATGTACTTTTAGGTATGAAACCTAGGAGTGACAGCAATAATGGTGACAGCATTGCAAAGATGACTGTGTGCTGAAGATGCGCAGCACATGCTTTCCCTCCTGGCTCTTCGACTGTGGGAGCAGACGACAACCGTTCGTGCTCTACTCACTGTGCTGCTGGGCAGCCGAGAGCAAGCTCTGAAGAGGGTGCATTCAAATGGACCTTTAGGTATGAAAGCGAGGAGCGACAGCAATGATGGTGACACCGTTGCAAAGCTGACTGTGTGCAGAAGATGCACAGCACATGCTTTCCCTCCTGGCTCTTCGGATCTGGGAGCAGAAGCCAGAAGTTCGTGCACTAATCGCTGTGCTACTGGACAGCTGAGAAGCAGCTTTGGAGAGGCTGCATTCAAATGTACTTTTAGGCATGAAACCGAGGAGTGACAGCAATAATGGTGACAGCATTGCAAAGCTGACTGTGTGCTGAAGATGCCCCGCACATGCTTTCCCTCCCGGCTCTTCGGATCTGGGAGCAGAAGCCAGAAGTTCGTGCACTAATCGCTGTGCTACTGGGCAGCTGAGAAGCTGCTTTGGAGAGGCTGCATTCAAATGTACTTTTAGATATGAAACCGAGGAGTGACAGCAATAATGGTGACAGCATTGCAAAGCTGACTGTGTGCTGAAGATGCCCCGCACATGCTTTCCCTCCTGGCTCTTCGACTGTGGGATCAGACGGCAACCCTAACCCTAACCCTAACCCTAACCCTAACCCTAAACCTAACCATAACCCTAACCCTAACCCTAACCCCTAACCCTAACCCTAACCCTAACCCTAACCCCTAACCCTAACCCCTAACCCTAACCCTAACCCTAACCCTAACCTTTCACCAGCCTTCCCTCCTGGCTCTTCGATTGTGGGAGCAGACTGCAACTGTTCGTGCTCTACTCACTGTGCAGCTGGGCAGCCGAGAGCAAGCTCCGAAGAGGGTGCATTCAAATGGACGTTTAGGTATGAAACCGAGGAGCGACAGCAATGATGGTGACACCGTTGCAAAGCTGACTGTGTGCTGAAGATGCCCAGCACATGGTTTCCCTCCTGGCTCTTCGGCTCTGGGAGCAGAGGCCAGACGTTCGTGCTCTAATCGCTGTGCTACTTGGCAGCTCAGAGCAAGCTCCGTAGAGGTTGCATTCGAGTGGACTTTTAGGTATGAAAGCGAGGAGCGACAGCAATGATGGTGACACCGTTGCAAAGCTAACTGTGTGCTGAAGATGCCCAGCACATGCTTTCCCTCCTGGCTCTTCGACTGTGGGAGTAGACGACAACCGTTCGTGCTCTACTCACTGTGCTGCTGGGCAGCCGAGAGCAAGCTCTGAAGAGGGTGTATTCAAATGGACCTTTAGGTATGAAAGCGAGGAGCGACAGCAATGATGGTGACACCGTTGCAAAGCTGACTGTGTGCAGAAGATGCACAGCACATGCTTTCCCTCCCGGCTCTTCGGATCTGGGAGCAGAAGCCAGAAGTTCGTGCACTAATCGCTGTGCTACTCGGCAGCTGAGAAGCAGCTTTGGAGAGGCTGCATTCAAATGTACTTTTAGGTATGAAACCGAGGAGTGACAGCAATAATGGTGACAGCATTGCAAAGCTGTCTGTGTGCTGAAGATGCCCCGCACATGCTTTCCCTCCTGGCTCTTCGACTGTGGGAGCAGACGGGAACCCTAACCCTGACCCTAACCGTAACCCTAACCCTAACCCTAAACCTAACCATAACCCTAACCCTAACCCTAACCCCTAACCCTAACCCTAACCCTAACCCTAACCCTAACCCCTAACCCTAACCCCTAACCCTAACCCTAACCCTAACCCTAACCCTAAACCTAACCCTAAGCTTTCACCAGCTTTCCCTCCTGGCTCTTCGATTGTGGGAGCAGACAGCAACTGTTCGTGCTCTACTCACTGTGCAGCTGGGCAGCCGAGAGCAAGCTCCGAAGAGGGTGCATTCAAATGGACCTTTAGGTATGACACCGAGGAGCGACAGCAATGATGGTGACACCGTTGCAAAGCTGACTGTGTGCTGAAGATGCCCAGCACATGCTTTCCCTCCTGGCTCTTCGGATCTGGGAGCAGAGGCCAGACGTTCGTGCTCTAATCGCTGTGCTACTTGGCAGCTCAGAGCAAGCTCCGTAGAGGTTGCATTCGAGTGGACTTTTAGGTATGAAAGCGAGGAGCGACAGCAATGATGGTGACACCGTTGCAAAGCTAACTGTGTGCTGAAGATGCCCAGCACATGCTTTCCCTCCTGGCTCTTCGACTGTGGGAGCAGACGGCAACCGTTCGTGCTCTACTCACTGTGCTGCTGGGCAGCCGAGAGCAAGCTCCGAAGAGGGTGCTTTCAAATGGACGTTTAGGTATGAAAGCGAGGAGCAACAGCAATGATGGTGACACCGTTGCAAAGCTGACTGTGTGCTGAAGATGCCCAGCACATGCTTTCCCTCCTGGCTCTTCGGATCTGGGAGCAGAGGCCAGATGTTCGTGCACTAATCGCTGAGCTACTGGGCAGCTGAGAAGCACCTTTGGAGAGGTTGCATTCAAATGTACTTTAGGTGTGAAACCGAGGAGTGACAGCAATAATGGTGACAGCATTGCAAAGCTGACTGTGTGCTGAAGATGCGCAGCACATGCTTTCCCTCCTGGCTCTTCGACTGTGGGAGCAGACGACAACCGTTCGTGCTCTACTCACTGTGCTGCTGGGCAGCCGAGAGCAAGCTCTGAAGAGGGTGTATTCAAATGGACCTTTAGGTATGAAAGCGAGGAGCGACAGCAATGATGGTGACACCGTTGCAAAGCTGACTGTGTGCAGAAGATGCACAGCACATGCTTTCCCTCCCGGCTCTTCGGATCTGGGAGCAGAAGCTAGAAGTTCGTGCACTAATCGCTGTGCTACTGGGCATCTGAGAAGCAGCTTTCGAGAGGCTGCATTCAAATGTACATTTAGGTATGAAACCGAAGAGTGACAGCAATAATGGTGACAGCATTGCAAAGCTGTCTGTGTGCTGAAGATGCCCCGCACATGCTTTCCCTCCTGGCTCTTCGACTGTGGGAGCAGACGGCAACCCTAACCCTAACCCTAACCCTGACCCTAACCATAACCCTAAACCTAACCATAACCCTAACCCTAACCCTAACCCTAACCCCTAACCCTAACCCTAACCCCTAACCCTAACCCTAACCCTAACCCCTAACCCTAACCCCTAACCCTAACCCTAACCCCTAACCCTAACCCTAACCCTAAGCTTCCACCAGCTTTCCCTCCTGGCTCTTCGATTGTGGGAGCAGACGGCAACTGTTCGTGCTCTACTCACTGTGCAGCTGGGCAGCCGAGAGCAAGCTCCGAAGAGGGTGCATTCAAATGGACCTTTAGGTATGACACCGAGGAGCGACAGCAATGATGGTGACACCGTTGCAAAGCTGACTGTGTGCTGAAGATGCCCAGCACATGCTTTCCCTCCTGGCTCTTCGGCTCTGGGAGCAGAGGCCAGACGTTCGTGCTCTAATCGCTGTGCTACTTGGCAGCTCAGAGCAAGCTCCGTAGAGGTTGCATTCGAGTGGGCTTTTTAGGTATGAAAGCGAGGAGCGATAGCAATGATGGTGACACCGTTGCAAAGCTAACAGTGTGCTGAAGATGCCCAGCACATGCTTTCCCTCCTGGCTCTTCGACTGTGGGAGCAGACGGCAACCGTTCGTGCTCTACTCACTGTGCTGCTGGGCAGCCGAGAGCAAGCTCCGAAGAGGGTGCTTTCAAATGGAAGTTTAGGTATGAAAGCGAGGAGCGACAGCAATGATGGTGACACCGTTGCAAAGCTGACTGTGTGCTGAAGATGCCCTGCACATGTTTTCCATCCTGGCTCTTCGGCTCTAAGAGCAGAGGCCAGACGTTCATGCACTAATCACTGTGCCCCTGGGCAGCCGAGAACAAGATTTGGAGACATTGCATTCAAATGGACTTTTACATATGAAACCGAGGAGCGACAGCAATGATGGTGACACCGTTGCAAAGCTGACTGTGTGCAGAAGTTGCACAGCACATGCTTTCCCACCTGGCTCTTCGGCTCTGGGGGCAGAGGCCAGATGTTCGTGCACTAATCGCTGTGCTACTGGGCAGCTGAGAAGCACCTTTGGAGAGGTTGCATTCAAATGTACTTTTAGGTATGAAACCGAGGAGTGACAGCAATAATGGTGACAGCATTGCAAAGATGACTGTGTGCTGAAGATGCGCAGCACATGCATCCCTCCTGGCTCTTCGACTGTGGGAGCAGACGGCAACCCTAACCCTAACCGTAACCCTAACCCTAACCCTAAACCTAACCATGACACTAACTGTAACCCTAACCCCTAACCCTAACCCTAACCCTAACCCTAACCCCTAATCCTAACCCCTAACCCTAACCCTAACCCTAACCCTAACCCTAACCCTAACCCTAAGCTTTCACCAGCTTTCCCTCCTGGATCTTCGATTGTGGGAGCAGACGGCAACTGTTCGTGCTCTACTCACTGTGCAGCTGGGCGGCCGAGAGCAAGCTCCGAAGAGGGTGCATTCAAATGGACCTTTAGGTATGAAAGCGAGGAGCGACAGCAATGATGGTGACACCGTTGCAATGCTGACTGTGTGCTGAAGATGCCCAGCACATGCTTTCCCTCCTGGCTCTTCGGATCTGGGAGCAGAAGCCAGACGTTCGTGCACTAATCGTTCTGCCCCTGGGCAGCCAAGAACAAGCTTCGGAGAGGTTGCACTCAAATGGACTTTTAAGTATGAAACCGAGGAGTGACAGCAATGATGGTGACACCGTTGCAAAGCTGACTGTGTGCTGAAGATGCCCAGCACATGTTTTCCATCCTGGCTCTTCGGCTCTAAGAGCAGAGGCCAGACGTTCATGCACTAATCACTGTGCCCCTGGGCAGCCGAGAACAAGATTTGGAGACATTGCATTCAAATGGACTTTTACATATGAAACCGAGGAGCGACAGCAATGATGGTGACACCGTTGCAAAGCTGACTGTGTGCAGAAGATGCACAGCACATGCTTTCCCTCCCGGCTCTTCGGATCTGGGAGCAGAAGCCAGAAGTTCATGCACTAATCGCTGTGCTACTGGGCAGCTGAGAAGCAGCTTTGGAGAGGCTGCATTCAAATGTACTTTTAGGTATGAAACCGAGGAGTGACAGCAATAATGGTGACAGCATTGCAAAGCTGACTGTGTGCTGAAGATGCCCCGCACATGCTTTCCCTCCTGGCTCTTCGACTGTGGGAGCAGACCGCAACCCTAACCCTAACCCTAAACCTAACCATAACCCTAACCCTAACCCCTAACCCTAACCCCTAACCCTAACCCTAACCCTAACCCTAACCCTAACCCTAAGCTTTCACCAGTTTTCCCTCCTGGCTCTTCGACTGTGGGAGCAGACGGCAACCCTAACCCTAACCCTAACCCTAACCCTAACCCTAACCCTAACCATAACCCTAACCCTAACCCTAACCCCTAATCCTAACCCCTAACCCTAACCCTAACCCTAACCCTAACCCTAACCCTAACCCTAAGCTTTCACCAGCTTTCCCTCCTGGCTCTTCGATTGTGGGAGCAGACGGCAACTGTTCGTGCTCTACTCACTGTGCAGCTGGGCAGCCGAGAGCAAGCTCCGAAGAGGGTGCATTCAAATGGACCTTTAGGTATGAAAGCGAGGAGCGACAGCAATGATGGTGACACCGTTGCAAAGCTGACTGTGTGCTGAAGATGCCCAGCACATGCTTTCCCTCCTGGCTCTTCGGGATCTGGGAGCAGAAGGCAGACGTTCGTGCACTAATCGTTCTGCCCCTGGGCAGCCAAGAACAAGCTTCGGAGAGGTTGCACTCAAATGGACTTTAAAGTATGAAACCGAGGAGTGACAGCAATGATGGTGACACCGTTGCAAAGCTGACTGTGTGCTGAAGATGCCCAGCACATGTTTTCCATCCTGGCTCTTCGGCTCTAAGAGCAGAGGCCAGACGTTCATGCACTAATCACTGTGCCCCTGGGCAGCCGAGAACAAGATTTGGAGACATTGCATTCAAATGGACTTTTACATATGAAACCGAGGAGCGACAGCAATGATGGTGACACCGTTGCAAAGCTGACTGTGTGCAGAAGTTGCACAGCACATGCTTTCCCACCCGGCTCTTCGGATCTGGGAGCAGAAGCCAGAAGTTCGTGCACTAATCTCTGTGCTACTGGGCAGCTGAGAAGCAGCTTTGGAGAGGCTGCATTCAAATGTACTTTTAGGTATGAAACCGAGGAGTGACAGCAATAATGGTGACAGCATTGCAAAGCTGACTGTGTGCTGAAGATGCCCCGCACATGCTTTCCCTCCTGGCTCTTTGACTGTGGGAGCAGACGGCAACCCTAACCCTAACACTAACCCTAACCCTAAACCTAACCATAACCCGAACCCTAACCCTAACCCCTAACCCTAACCCCTAAACCTAACCCTAACCCCTAACCCTAACCCTAACCATAACCCTAACCCTAACCTTAACCCTAAGCTTTCACCAGCTTTCCCTCCTGGCTCTTCGATTGTGGGAGCAGACGGCAACTGTTCGTGCAGTACTCACTGTGCAGCTGGGCAGCCAAGAGCAAGCTCCGAAGAGGGTGCATTCAAATGGACCTTTAGGTATGAAAGCGAGGAGCGACAGCAATGATGTTGACACCGTTGCAAAGCTGACTGTGTGCTGAAGAAGCCCAGCACATGTTTTCCTTCCTGGCTCTTCGGCTCTGGGAGCAGAGGCCAGACGATCGTGCTCTACTGACTGTGCCTCTGGACAGCCAAGAGCAATGAGCGGAGAAGGTGGATTCAAATGAACTTCTAGGTATGAAAGTGAAAAGCGTAAGCAATGATGGAGGCACTGTTGCAAAGCTGACTGTGTGCTGAAGATGCCCAGCACATGCTCTCCCTCCTGGCGCCTCCAATGTGCTAGCAGACGGCAACCGTTCGTGGTCTACTCACTGTGCTGCTGGGCAGCCGAGAGCAAGCTCTTAAGAGGGTGCATTTTAATGGACGTTTAGGTATGAAAGCGAGGAGCGACAGCAATGATGGTGACACCGTTGCAAAGCTGACTGTGTGCTGAAGATGCCCAGCACATGCTTTCCCTCCCGGC